>NC_083384.1:24455000-24767000 GCF_031755915.1 Ziziphus jujuba
TCTACCCCAGGAATGTAGAAGGATCTGTGACAACCGTCTCCCAGGATACAACGGATGCTAAGGCTTGGACATGGCACCACCGAAGCCTTTCTCTTCAAACTTTTAGTACCTTCACTTTACCATCGAAAATGCAAAAAAAAATGTAATCTCTAATTTTTCCTTTCTGTTTCAAAGGGAGCTTCAATACATGTGGTTCAAAACCAAAACGTTAAGTAATAAAAACCCATTAAAGCACATTAATACCTCCCATTTAAGTCAAAACATTCACACCTTATTAAAAAAAAAAAAAGTTACAATCCCCCACATGAATGATTTGACTACTTAGGATAAAGCAAGACTTTAGTGGTAAAACTCTACGGTTGGAACTTGCATAAGATAGTTAGATATTACTCTTTGACCTTTTCATTGTGAGACTATATCTACTTTACTGACTAATGGTAGATGCGATATCTTTGAACCATTTCATCATTTGTGTAAATAATAATATAATTCACATATGATTTCTTCCTGATACACTTCATTTCTCACTGTTGTATTCATTTTGGCCTTGAACAACTCCTTGGTTCTATGAGAGTTTCTAAAGAATTGTGCCTTTAATAGTTCTCCTTTAAAACGGCCACTCTTCTCTCTCACATAGGTGATTCTTATTTCCAATGTATTCAGCATGGCTATACATAGATTACCAAACATACACTTATAGAAATCATTAAAAGCATGCTTTATGCTTAACCTTCATCTATCACTTTTCATCATAGGAATGGGTAAAGGATTAACCTTCGCAATAATCTATACCAGTCTTTACAATTGCATTTCCCATTGAATCTAGATCTTGAGATCTCCAGTCAACTAGATTGGGTTTCCATCGTATTAACTTTACTCATGAGCTTTAATTCCATTCCCCTCGATAACTTCTCAACTAAATCTCTATTTAACCCTTTGGTTATCGACTCCGCCATGTTATCTTTCAACTTTATATAATCTATCGAGATAACTCCAGTTGAGATTAATTGTTTAATGGAATTGTGTTTACGATAAATTTGTCTAGACTTTTCATCATACATAATATTATGTGCCCTACCAATTGCAGATTGACTATCACAATGTATACTTATAGCTGGCACAGGTTTAAGCCACCTTGGAATGTCATTTAGAAATTAGCGTAGTCATTCAACCTCTTTACCACATTCATCTAATGCAATAAACTCAGATTACATCGCGCATCGGGCTATAACAGTTTGGTTTGAGAACTTCCATGCTACGGCTGCACCTGCCAAAGTGAACACATAGCCACTCATGGACTTTGAATTCTTGATATATGAAATCCAGTTTGCATTACTGTATCCTTCTAATACAACATGATATCTTGTATAGTTCAGTCTGTAATCATGAGTATATTGTAAGTACCTTAGTACTCTAACGATCCCTTTTTAATGATCATTATTTGGATTACTTTGTATTTACTCGGTCTACTTATAGCTTATGCTATGTTTGGTCTTGTACAATTCATAAGGTACATCAGATTTTCAATCACCCTTACATAATCTATTTGAGATACACTCTCCCCTTTAATCTTGAACAAGTGTAAACTCATATTTAAGGGTGTTCCGGCTATACCAGTATCATCTTTATTAGCCAATATTTTGTCCACCTCTTGTATTTGACTAAGAATAATTGTATTCGAAGCCTTTGTGATTTTCATTCCTAAAATCACATCAGCAAACCTCATATTTTTCGTCAAATTTAGATTTTAACATGGCTTTTGTAGTTTGGACTATATTGTCTTTACTACTCACAATGAGTATATCATTTACATACAAACAAAGAATGACATATCCATTTTCTGTATCTTTTACACATACACATTTATCACACTCATTTTTTTAAATCCGTCATTTAGTATGACACTACCAAATTTTTAATGCCATTGCTTTGGAACTTGTTTTAGTCTATGCAAGGACTTCACCAATTTACAGACTTTCTTTTTTTGTCCTGGTACGGAGAAATCCTCAGGTTGTTCTATGAATATCTCTTCATCAAGATATCCATTAAGGAACATTGTTTTAGCATCCATTTGATGTGCTTAAAGATCCTGCAATACAGCGATTGCCATGACCATTCTTATGGAATTTATTCTCGTCACTGGAGAATATGTATTATTATAATCAATTCATTTTTGTTGCTTGTATATTTTAATTACAAGCTTTGCTCTGTATTTATCTATTGTTTCATCTACTTTCATTCTCCTTTTAAATATCCATTTGTAATCCAATGGTTTACAACTTGGAGGAAGACCTACTAACTCTAAGTGTGATTTTGCAAGATGGAATCAATTTCACTTTTTATGACTTCTTTCCATAAATTTCCTTTTGGAGAGTTTACAACTTTTTGAAAGTTTTGAGATTCACTTTCTAGCATGTAAGTAAAAAAACTAGACCGAAGGATTTTTCCGTTCTTACTCTCTTGCTTCGTCTTAGATCAACTTTAGTCTCAACTTCAGTCTTTTTTTCTTGATCGCTATCATGTCTATATTTACTGATAGCATCATATGTTTATTTAGATGATCTTGATCCTTCTTCAAATTTATATGAAAAAATATGCTCGAAAAATGATGTTTTTCTCAATTCTATTATCGTATTCTTGTGTATATTAGGAATTTCATACCTATACACAATAAACCGATATGCACTACTATTTGTGCATATCCTATGAAAATGCAATCAACTGCTTTAGGACCTATCTTCACTTTCTTAGGAGTAGGTATCAATACTTTGGCTAGACACCCCCATACTCATAAGTATTTATAAAAATATTATCTTCCTTTCCAAAGCTCATAGGGTATCTTCACCTGATCCTTCCGGGACATCTTATTTAAAAGGTAGTTCGCCGACAAAATGACTTCCCCCATAAGTTTTGAGGTAATACAAAACTTATTAGCATTGGTTCATCATATCTTTCAAGATAAGATTTTTCTGTTTAACCATACCATTTGACTATGGTGAATATGGTGGAATAACTTCATGTCTAATACCATGTTGAGTATAATACTCACCAAATGGAGTTACATACTTGCCACCACGATCATTTCTTATTACTTTAACTTTTCTGTTGAGTTGATTCTCAACTTCCATTTTATAGAGAATAAACTTATCTAATGCCTCATCCTTGCTCTCATGCAAGTATACATAGCAATATTTCATGTTATCATCGATAAAGGTGATAAAATACTTATTATCACCTGTAGTTGGTATGAATTTCAAATCACATATATTATTATGGATTAAATCCAAAGGTTTGGTATTCCTTTCAACCGTTTGATATGATAACCTTATTGTTTTTGCCTCTACACAAGTTTCACACTTATGTTTACAATCAAATTTAAATATGGGAATACGATTTAAGTTAATTAACTTCCGTAGAGAATTATAATTAACATGACCTAGTCAACCATACCACAAGTTGGAAGATTCAAGCAAGTAAACAAAATAAGTACTAGCTTTATTAATTTTTTTTGGCTTTACAGTCATTGCATTTAGTTTAAATAAACCATTGGTTACATAGCCTTTTCCCACAAGCATTCCATACTTGGATAAAATAACCTTATCTGACTTAAACACTATGCGAAAACCATGTTTCTCAATAGCGATTCAGACACTAGATTCTTATGAATGTTCGAAACATACAAAACATTATTTAGAGTTAGATCCTTTCCAGAGGTCATCTTCAGGACTACCTTGCTCTCCCCTTGGATTTCTGATATGACAGAAATCACCAGAACAACTTCTCCCTGTTTTTACTTGGTTCGAAGGAAGTGAAAAATTTCTTGTTAGAACACACGTGGCGAGTCGCAACAGTATCAATCCACCATTTTCTAGGATATTATCCCACCAAGTTCACCTTAGAGATAACAGTATTGAAATTGATATCATCAACCTCTCGAGTGATTTATTCCATCATATATGCTTCTTTGTTCTTTTTTCTTTTTGCTGTTTACATTCCGCCACTCTGTGACCCATCTTGTCACAATTAAAGCATTTGCATTTAAAACTTGGCCTTCTAAAAAATCCTTCCTTTAGATCCTAACTTTGAATCTCTTCCAATCTTTTTTTTATTCTTGAAGCTTTGACCATACTCCACAATATTGGCCTTGATCTCGACCTTCAAAGATCTTTTATCAGATCTCCTATTATCATCTTGGATATGAAGTTTGCCAACAAGAGTCCCCATTTCCATTTCTTTCCTCGTGTATTTAAGATAATTCTTGAAATCTCTACAACTAGGAGGTGGCTTTTCAATCATGACAGCTACTTGAAAGGCTTTATTAATTATCATTCCTTCAGCAAGAAGTTCTTGATTAAGCACTTGCAATTCATGTACTTGACTCATCAAAGGCTTTAAATCCACCATCATGAATTCCAAGAATTGACTTACAACAAACTTTTCGGAACCAGTATTCTCAGTTTGTACTTAAGGTCTAAAGTTTCCCACAACTTTTTTGCTATTTTTGTGCTACAATACATTCCGTACAAAACATCAGATAGGCCATTCAACACATAATTCTGATATAAATAATCGGAATGCTTTCACGCATCCACCACCATGAGTGTTTCCCTATCATACTCGGAGGTGCATCTTAAGTCAAGAACCTCGCAAGGTTCAGAGTGGTCAAGTAAAACAACTTCTGTTATCACCTCTTAAAATGTGCTTCATTAAACTTCTCTGATCTTTCTACATGGTTTACAGGGGTAGACATCTGGATCATAGGAGTCGGAGTTGACATATGTGTAGCAGGCATAGTTGATCTCGAATCAGAAATCACATTATCTGATCCACTTGCCATTTCTGTAAAATCATAAAAAGCGAAACTAATTAATTATTTTTTTTTTAAATCCCAACAAACTAATTAAACAAATTTCTAATAAGAAAATACAACAATGTGATTTTTCAAGATTTCTATATACACCATAAAATTTCTATATACACCCATAAAACTGCTGTATATACTCACAAAATTACTTTATACACCTACTAGGCTAACCTCATCACGATGACATCATCATCGATGTCATGTTAATGTGGTAGTATGCTGATGTGGCATTGCCATGTGGCATCGATGATGCTGATGTGGCTCAGGTCACATGGCACACTGTGTTGATGTGGTGCACTGCCACATGGTACACCTAGTTGATGTGAAAAAGCCATGTGGCACATCTGTGCTAATATTGCACGTTGATGTGGCACTATTGTCACCAATAGCATGGCCATATGGCCCAATCTCAGCTTGACATGTGTCACCGTCTTTGGCAGATACATAACGTCCTCCACTGGCCGAAGTGTGGCCTGTGTCTTTGCACATCACATGTCATTTGTCATCAGTCAGCACATGGCCTTTCCACTGTGCGACATGCAACCTCGCCATTGTATGACACATGAAGATTCTCTTTCCACGACACGTGGCAGAACCATAACAATTGGGCCAGGTTTCTATTGGGCCTTGTGTCTTAGGTTGAACAGTAGCCTGTTCTAATCACGGATTGGGCTTTGAAATTGAGCCAGATCTAATAGAATTTAATTTCAGGCCCACTAATCTAGAATTCGGCCTGTTTATCCTTTTTCGACCTTCAGCCTTCAGCTGGATCGATTTTGAGCAGTTTCACTGTTAAATAGGTTGTCCGACTCTGTTCAAAATTTTTCTCACCTTTTTCATCAATCCGGCATCGAAAATTCATCTGAATCGCATGGGTAACCAAATAGGAGTGGCAATTAATGAAAAATAAAGGAAAATCAATACCCAAACAATTCAAAAGCCATAGGTAAGGGGGAAAAAAAATATATATATATATATATATATTTTATTTTTTCTAACCAAAATAAATAGATAAAAAATAACCACAACCCCACATATCCACATATATGTGTATCAATGTAAATAACCAACACACATATATAAATAAACAAAAGGTAATGTCGTCTTAAGCTTGTTGTAATATATATATATATATATGTGGAATAAAATTAAAAAATTAATAAACAATTTTAGAACCTATTTATGTGTTTTTGACCAATCTATCCGAGGTCTGTGTGATATCACAATATCTTTAAAATGATTTTCGCCCCACCGGTATAGATGGATCTGTAATGATTGTCTTCCAAGATCAAACGAATGCTAAGGCTTGGACACGATACTCCTAAAGCCTTTCTCTTCGAACTTTCAGTACCTTCACTTTATCACCCACAATGCAAAAAAAATGCAATCTCTAATTTTTCCCCTCTGTTTCAAAGGGAGCTTCAATACATGTGGCTTTCCAAAAGCTATTTTCCCCCCCAAAAAAAACCGTTCAAATCAAAATCAAAACATTAAGTAATAAAAACCCATTAATGCACATTAATGCCTCCCATTTAAGTTAAAACATTCACACTTTATTTAAAAAAAATAAAAATAGGTTACATATCTAAGAGTCAGATTAGTTAATTTTCAAAATTTAAAATATAGGGATATGGATGATAAGTATCCAAAACTTGGATACAGGTGCAGGGGTGCGTTTGACAAAAATAAATGTCATCTCTTCCCAAAGTTCAAACTAATAATAAAAAATAGAAATTAAAAGCAATGATTTTTTTATGTAATTTTTATTTAATATAAAATTAATAAAATAATAGTGAAAATAGGGTAATTAATAGGTTAGGTCTGTGTTTTCTTCTCAAAATTTCTAAAGTTACATATAGTAGATAGATTGGTGACTCTGCATGTCTCTTCACCGCTTGATGCTTTTTTTCTTCTCTTCCCTATGCTTTTCTTCAACCTTTCTCCTCTCTCTTCTCTTTCCAATTCCACCATGGAAGCTTAGTAGGTAGGAACCTCTATTCTCTCTCTTTATGCCATGGTGCTTGGATCCTTTCTTTTCTATCTCTTTTCCATCTCTTTCTTTTTTCTGCTCTTTACCCATGCTTCTCTCTCTCTCTCTCTCTCTCTCTCTCTCTCTCTCTTTCTCTCTTTTCTTCATGGATGGTTTCTTTATTTTCTTCATGGAAGCTTTGTAGATGTTGACTGTACAAATAGCCGCATCCACTTTTCCCATGGTGTATCCGGAAAGGATTCTGCAACCGTATTCATGTCATATCAACATGGATGCTTCGATGATTTTGAAGAGTCTGAGTATCACACGGTATAATTGATAATTCATTGGGTTAGATAAATAAAGTGTAGCCAAAATTATGTGTTTAAAAATAAATGAGCATTTTTCTTCATTTTGGAGAAGGGGTGGACATTTTTGTTTTTTTCCCTTATTTTTGCTCCTATCAGATCATTTTTTAAACACACAGAGTGTGTTGGGTAACTAGTATAAATTTACATTTTACTTTATTAATAAAGCAATCTTATGTTTGGATGAAGAAGCACATGTCCCAATGTGTAAAAACATTTATGGTCCCATCTTTTATCCACCTTATGTTGCTATGTTGCATTATATAAATTGATTTTTTAAACACACAGAGCGTGTTGGGTAACTAGTATAGACTTGCATTTTACTGTATTAATATTGCAATCTTACGTTTGGATGAAGAAGCACGTGTGCCAATGTGCAAAAAATTTTATGGTCCTATCTTTTTATCCACCTATGTTGCATTATATACATCCAAGGGGGCATGGGTGTAACTTGCATTGTAGTGTATTATTCTTATAATTGATGCGATTTTTGTATTTTAAATGTAACTCTGCAGTTGTTTTATTTTTATTTTTTTTCAATTTTCTCTACCATGGTGAGTCAGGAAGTATATTATTTAATATATTATGAATAGTATAATTATATAATTAATAAAAAACAAATATCTATAAATAATAATAAAAAATCAATTTTCACTATACTTTTTGTTAACATAACTTCTTTTTTTTTAATAAAAATTTGTAGTATAATACCATCTTGAACTAAATGTTGTACAACATTAATACAATACAGCACAATTCAATGCAAAATATACAATAAATATTAATATAATATATGCTAATACAATCTTGCATAAACATACCCATATTTAGAAGTGGCAATTTAGATCAAGGTAACACGACTCGAAAACGATACGAAGTTAACGGGTTTGAGTTTATTATAAATGGATTTGGGTCAAATTTGGATAAACTTGTTTAACAGGATTAATAAACGTGTTAGTTTCGGATTGACTTGTTAAATACAAACTTGACAAAAGTTGATCTGTTTAATTAAACGTGTCAATTTTAGGTTGACCCGTTAAACCTGAAATTGGTACAAATTGACTAGTTTACCTAAACATATCACTTAAAATGTCAATTCAATCCGACACGATTATAACCTATTCAAATTATAACTCTAATATATTAAATTTACCATTAATAAAACTTTAACTAATAATTTTTTTATTACTAAATATCAAACTTAGTTAAGGTTGCATTAGTAATTTTCTTTTATTAATTAAAACTAAAGAATAAAAATTATTAAAATAATACTTATTTACTTAAATATATATGTTTAATACATGTATGGATTTATGGACATCAAAAAAATAAAAATTAATATGTCTAAGAGTATTGGAGATGTAGAAAATTAAAAACATAATTATTAATAAAGTTTTTTTATATTATTTTTAGAGGAGTAATATTAGGTTTATTATGTATATATGTATCTATATTTAACTCTTATATGAGATTGTTATATTATCATATCATATGTTTTATTATTGTAAATTTGTAAATATAATTATATAGTTTTACATATATATTTTAATTTTGAATTAATTAATGACTAAATTGATTTTATTTTATATGAATAATTAATTTAAATAAGGTAATTTATTTAATTGGATGAATTTAATATAAATGGGTTAATTTTGTGTAAACGGGTCAATTTTGTATAAACGGATCGTATTGATCCAAATTGATCCATTTAATAAATAGGTTATACGGGGTTCATGTCAGGTTACCAGTTTATTAAAAGGGTTGTCTTCAGGTTGAAGATTTCTGAAACGATTAATATACAGGTCTGGTTGGGATTGAGCAATTTCAACACGATCAATAAAAGTATTGACACAAACACGACATGGCAACAGGAATTGCCACCCCTACCATATTGTACAACTTATCTTAGAAAATTGATACACCGTTTTTGTTTCTTAACACGTCTAATTACATTTTTGTTTTCTTCCTAACTCTCCCAAAGACAAAAAATTACTTAAAAATAAAATATTTATTTTTAGATTCATTTTTTTAGCTTAGGTATTATAGAATTAGTTAACATCTTGTTTATGGTAAACATCCTTATGCTTACTTTTTATTTTTTTTTATTGCTTTGTTAATTTTACTTTACTTTTTTTTTTTTTTAAGGAAAAGCCAAAAATTGCAACTTTTTTTTTTAAGCCCAACATTAAAACAGTGGTTCACTACTTAAAGCATCCAATGGATTTTTTATTTGTGTTATATTCCTTATCATAAAGAGCTCACACTTAAAAAAAGGACATTAATGGGCATTTTATGTTAATTTTTTAATATGAAGAGTGAGTTTGGCTTTTGAAATATAAAAAGTTAAATTTACTTTTTATTTTAATATTATAGTATTTTAATTTAATGCAATATAAGTTCTCATACTATTATAATAATAGTTTAAAGCAAAATTTAGATTAAAAAAATATAAAGGAAATATAAATAAAAAAATTACCAAAAAAATAAAAATAAATAAAGAGTATTGTTGAAGGATCATTTAAAATTTCACTTTTTATTTTAAAAGATGTTCTTTATTGTGGAGAATATGTTTTTTATTTTAAAGACTTATTTTGAGATACTCTTAAAATTCAAATTTTGTCAAAGAATAAACAATTCATTTTTAAAAATCTTGACCCTTAAAGTAAGCATTCCCTACTTAAGATCAGGAATTTTGATACATCAAAGTTATGGAAATTTGTAAAAAGCAATCGACCGAAGGAATTTCTTTTCTCCATCTTTCGGTGACCCAACTAAGTTCCAGTAACTAAACTCCATATTTTGGAAAATTACATTGCACCTCCCGCCATCTATTCATACTTATTTAGATTTTAACTTTTTAGTTAATGAAAAAGATAATAAATTTTTATTTTTAATTTCTATTGAATTAGGGAGATATTTTGGAAAATTTCATTGTACTTTTCGTCATTGATTCTTCCTCATTTGGTTATTAAATTTTCAATTCAAGAAAAAAAAAAACATTCATTTTTTTTTTATGTAACTAAGTGAGAGTGAGAGAGGGAGAGTGTGTGTGTGATGTTAGGTCTGTGCGTGGGTATGGATGTTAAGATTTGAATGGGTCTAGGAGCATGTATTGATGTGCCAGGTAGGCTAATGCTCTGAGGTTGATGCGATGTATTCCACTGATTTACTGTAGACTTTATTATTGGTATATAACGATCGTTCCAGCACGGATAGAAATAGAAATAGGTTTGATAGGAAGCTTTTGAAAACGCAGTATACTCAGGTAAATAAAGAATGAGAACATTTTGTTTCAAGCAAAAGTATAAAAAATGCATCAAAAAATGATTTTTTTTTTCAATTCAAATCTCTTGTACTTGGGAGAGTTATATAGAAACAAAAATGAAATTAGAAGGTAAAAAAATGGTGGATCAATTTTCGAACATCTGGGTGTACGAAGGTTGAAGACAATGACGTTTTGGGAAAGATGTGTTTACTAAAAGGCTGATAGGTGTAAAAATTTAATATTTAGAAGTGGGAGGGTTTTTCTCTTTAACTTGGCCTAAAGAAGGGCAAAAATCATAATAACCCATTCAATACTTGAGTCTTTGAAGGGTAAGTGTTTCCTGAACAAACATAATGTGAATTAGACCAATCTTATCCAGGCCATTAATTTTAGTCTCAGTCAACATGTGGGATTGAATAAAACAACAATAACTATAGTTGACTAATTTAAAAACTTTGTTTTAGACATTTACTTTGGATAATTAGGTACTTAATATTATTATTATTGTCAAGATTTGTTTTTTTTGAATTTTTGAATCACATAAATGTTGAAATTTTAAATTATACTTTTTAATCACAAAGTTTCGACAAAGTTCAATTTCTTTAAATAGAGTTTTTATATGTCATATAATGAATATTTGACTACTTTTGTAATTTTAAATTCTAACTTTTTTTTTTATACAAGGGCTAATAAAAGAAAATCTGATATTAGAACCATCAAATCTTCCTGATCTTAGCTTGATTGTTTCTTTGGAAAAGTAAAATTTTTTGTATTCATTTTTGAGATAACTAAAATCCCAACATATTTACAACAAACTGTCCAAAATTTGAATCATGCAAATCGTTCCTTATCGATCTATATATATATTATGCTATAATGTTATCCATGTTATAGTGGAACTGTGTTTCTAATACATGTAATTCCAACATCCGAAAAAAAAAATTATATGTAGTTCCGATAATAATTCAATAAATTATATGTAATTGGCTAATATATTTTATAAATTACATATAATTAGATGTCAAGACTTACTATAACTTGGGTGTGTATCCATTTTGACCTCCATTTTTGCTTTCTCTCTCTCTAAACAATGTTAAATTTGCATATAATAGTGTTTTAAGTATATTTATAGACGTTAAAATACTTTAATATAATTTGAAATAGGGAAATATAGAAAAATCAAAATAGCCGATATGAAACCTAGTCTGTCTAAATGGTTGAAGATGACTTAGATGTCCTAACCCTTAAAGTTAGGATTCTTTACTTAAAGTCAAGTTTTTTTGACAAAGAGCCACCTATTCTTTGCCAAAAATTCAAACACCTAAAGTCACGAATCCTTACTTAAAGTTAGGATTTTTAGTAGAAAGTATTCAACTCATTTCTAAAAATCCCAACCCTTAAAGTAGAAATTTCCTATTAAGATTAAAATTTTTAATAGAGTATAGGCAACTCTTTTTTAAAATCTCAACCCCTAAAATTGGAATTCCCCATTTTAAGATCAAGATTTTTGGTAGAAAGTAGGACTTCTCCTTTTAAGATAAGTACTTCTCCTTATCAGCATGATCAGAACCAATGCATTGACAGTGTCTTCTTCAATAGTGACTTTGCAAAAAGGATGAGGACATTCCAGAAGCAAACATCCTAAATCATCATTATTTACTGATTATCTTATGTAGTTGGCCCAATATATTTGCAATAGAGATGCCAAAAAAAAGCTCAACTTATAATCATGTTGCTAGTGATCGAATCACTAGATGTTTTAAAACAAATTCCCTAACTAATTTGACAACCACATGAGTATTGAATAATTGCGCTTGTAAGCAAATTGATTTTGTTTTAGACTCCATCTCCGTTGTCAATCCATTTTGTCAGATAGTTTACTAAAATTCCAATTGAAATGGGTGGAGTAAAATGATTGCAGAATCTTTATATAAAAAAAGCTAAACTCATTCAATATTATCCTCTTGTCATTTTCTAATATTTGCTTCTTTCAAGATTATGTAAGGTGTGTTGGAATCATACAGCAGAGGCTAGGATCTCACAGTTGAATAAAACATGTGATAAATATATTTTCTTCACCCATTACTAATCTATAGTAGTGTAAAGAATATCTTTTTGAATTCGCAGGACCTTCCAAACTAATAGATCTATGAATGGGTGCACTTGATTACCAAAAAAAAAAAAAAGGTTAACATGAAAAAGCACTCTAAGACTTCACAATTTTTATTTTCTCTCAAAGTATTTAATTTTCCTACTAAGATTATGAATCTCTTGAAAATAATACATAAAACCTTATGTAATTGAAGGCTAGAAGGTAGTACATGTATCTACTACCGACCTTGCTTATTAGGGTTTTAACAAACACCTTAGGGTTTACTAATGGGCTTTGTCACATAATGAGTTAGTTTAGGAATCTTACAGTTCATTATTAATCAAAGCTCTTGACCAATTGGTTATTTTGCTCCAATAGCATACATATAACAATCTTCCACTTGCTTTGAGTAAGCTTGGAACTTTGATCTAATTTGATGCTGCCCCACTAAAAGCTCCGATTTAAACTCTAAGATTAATAATGTTCATATTAAATGTATTTTTCCTTTGTAAAATATCAATAAATAATTGATAATATTTTCAATTAATCAATTAACTATTTATTCTCTAAACTTATCAGTTTCTCTAATGGATCTAATGCACTGGCTAGTGACTTTCAATATCTAAGTACTAAAACATATTAAGAGTATATTTCAAATAAATTTCATTTTATATATTTCATAAATACTTGGTAATCAAATAATCATAATTTCTAAATTATCAAGATATTAGCCGTTTATAATAGGCTTCACTTATTAATAACTTAAATAATTATAATCACTAAGTTACCTCTTTATAATATACTTAAAATGAAGAAAAATAACATATCCAATATTGTTCGAGATTTAATTCGTTGTCATAGAAATTCATCCTTAATTAAATCTCTCATGATCCTCTTAGAGTAACCATAATTCATACCAACATTTTTATAATATGTAAGATAGATTATTTCACAAAATATTATAGACTAAATAAAGTACCCAACTTTATTTATCAACTGTGAGACAATGCATTAATTATGAAAACTTATGATCATGTCTTCTATGAACTTATCTATATGACCATATACTATATAATTAATCCGAAACTTCATGTAAAATATAATATGCACAAAGATTTAAAAAAACTTCAAATTATTAAATCAGAAAATGAAATTACAACTTGTTTTGCTCCTAAAGCATAAATGTAACTAACAAATATAACTAACCCCCATTCATTTTAAAGTAAGTTCGGGACCATTTTGACACCCATATTATCTAGATGCTTCTCAAGTACTTGCTGAGATAAAGTCTTAGTAAAAAAGTATGCCAATTTTTTCTTAGAAGTTATTTTAATAACCATTGTGTTTCCTCTCTGAACAAAATCACAGATCAAGTGGTACTTCCTTTCTATGTGTTTCTATCTCTTGTGATACCTAGGCTCTTTGGACTGTAACGGCCGCCACTGTTGTAACAGTAAATAGTAATAGACTGATTTACACATGGTACTACCTGAAGGTCCATAAGGAATTTCTTAAGCAACAGAGCTTTCTTTGTAGCTTCAAATGCAGCCACATATTTATATTCAATAATGGAGTTATCAACGCAAGTCTGTTTGATAATTCTCCAACTAATGGCTCCTCCATTTAGGGTAAACACATTGTCTAATGTTGATTTACTAGAGTTAATATTCTCTTTAAAGTTTAGTTTATATAACCAAGGGTTTTCAAACTCCTACCATAATACACCAGCATATAATCCCTTATCCTCATTAGATACTTGAATATATACTTTCGTACAACCTAATGTTCCATTTCTAAATTTGATTGGAAATAACTCACTACTCCTATCACAGATATTTAACCTAGTGCACAACATTGCATATATAAGACTACTAACTACCAAAGCATAAGGTTTCTTATTCATGAATTCTTTTTCCTAAGAAGTTTTTGTTGATTACTCCTTAGAAAAATATATTCCATATCTAAAAGGTAAGAATTCCCTCTTAGTAATCTCCAAGCTAAACCTATTCATTATTTTGTTAATGTAAGAATTTTAAAAAAAAGGCTAATATCTTATTCTTGCAGTCTCATAAAAGTTTGATCTAAAAAATATAGTTAGCTTTACCTAGTCCTTTATATCAAATTGTTCTTTCAAATAACTCTTTATCTCTGATAACATCTTCATGTCATTTCTGATTAGAAGGATATCATCTACATAAAGGATTAGAAAGCTAGTATTGAACTTTGAATTTTTTTTTTATACATATAGTTCATTAGGACTTCTCAAAACCAAACATTTGCATGGCTGGATCAAACTCGATGTTCATTGACTTGGATGCTTGCTTAAGTCCATAAACTAACCTATGTATTCTTGGCCTTGAGCTATATACCCTTCTGATTGCTGCATATAGATATCCTCTTTCAGCTCATCATTTAGGAAAGTAGTCTTAATTTCAATTTGTCAAGTCTTATAATCAAAAGCTACTTATAGCTAAGAGAATCCAGATAGTTTGAAGCATGGCTACTAGTGTGAAAAATTTTCATAATAATCTATACTCTCTTTTTGGATATAACCTTTTGCCACCAATCTAACTTTGAAGCTTTCTACCTTCCTATCTAGTCCTCTCTTTCTTTTATAGATCCACTTGCACCAAATGAGTTTTATCCCTTCAGGTGCTTTTATAAGAGACCAGACTGAGTTAGAATCTATAGATTCTATCTCATGATCCATAGCCTTTTTCTATTCTTGTACATCAACATCGTCTAATATTTCTTTGTAAATGGTAGGGTTACTATTAGGATTATCCATGACTTGATACGTCTCAACTAACAAGACATACCTTTCAAATTTATCTATCAATACCTTTCAGGTTTATCTATCCCTTTTCTACTATGAGTTTGCTATACTAACTATTGTACATGTACAGGAGGATCCAAGTTCAGTTGTTGTAGTGGATCATTAATCTCTTCATTATCCCTTTTTTATTCTTGAGCTAGTCTCGAGCTGGTTCCTATACTTGTTCAGCTTCAAGTACTTCTAGTACATTTTCTTTTCTTTGAACATGCATAAGAAATAGGGGTAGAAACTTCTAACTAGGAGTTTTAGGTGGATCTCAAACTGAGTCAAGCTCTTCAAGAATTGCTTTACTTTTAGGCTTAAAATTCATCATATAATCCTCTTATAAAAAAGTATCATGAGTACTCATAATTACTTTCTTTTCCTTTAAATTATAAAAATATTTTACCTCTTGTTCCTTTAGGAAATCCTATAAATATACACATTTCTGTACGAGATTTTAACTTCTGAGTTCTTATACTAAGACAAATGTTGTATCACCTTAAATATGAATATGGTTTAAATTAGATTTACGCCCTTCCTATAACTTTATGGATGTCTTTAAAATGTATTTAGATAGAACCAAATTCAATAGGTATATGTTTGTTTCTGAGGCATATCTAAAAAATGATTAAGATAATGATGAATAAGAAAGCATCTACCCTACCATATCCAAAAAGGTCCCATTTCTTCTTGAGGCAACTTTGTTTTGCTAGGGTATACCAAAGGATGATAGTTGAAAAAGTATCACTGCTTAAGCCAAGAAAGACTTGAATTCATTAGATTGATATTCAATATCTAGGTCAAACCAAAGCTGTTTAATATAGATACCTAATTGTTTTTCTACCTCAGCCTTATACTATTAAAATTTATGAAAAGCTTTAGACTTATGGCATATAAGTAAAGTAGCCATCAGTAAACGTGATGAAATACTCAAATTCGCTTCTAATTTCAATATTCATTGGTCTGCATACATCATTAAGCACTAATTCCAACTATACAGTGGTGTAATTATCGTTGGCCTTCAAATGCCTCTTTTTCATCTTACTTTCCAAACAAAATATACTGGTATAGGTTCAAAAATTAAGGAATTTAAAATTTCACTTTTAACCAAACCATGAATCCTATCATAATTAATATGACATAATTGTAAGTGCTAAAAATACGTTTTATTCAAAATTTTCATTTTCTTAGACAAAGGAAGCTGCTCATCATCTATATTTATAATGTCATTAATATTATAATACAAAGGAGATAAGAAATAAAGATCATTCGTCAATTCTCCAAAACCAATATAAGTACAATTATTTTTAACTGAAACTGAGAAATTAAGCTGTGCTATTAAACTATGTTTAAATAAACTATTAATGGAAACTAAATTCCTTTTAAAATCTGAAATAGATAAATAGTTTGACAAATATAAAGTTTTATCATTAAAAGGTGACTCCACTAGTCCTATTGCCAAAGGAGACATGTTTGCTATTTCCCAGGTTCAAGCTTTTTTATCCTTTACTGAGTGGGTTACTTTGTTTAAACTACTGCAAAGAGTAAGAAACCTGGTTGGTGGCTACTGATTGTAATTCTCCAAAAAACAAGCCTCAACTACATATAAATCACCTATACGTGATTTAGGACAATCTTTTTTCCAATGACCCTTTTAACCACACTTGAAGCACTTGCTTTTTGACTTTTTCACTGCAACTGGTTTGGTAACAAGAATTGCTTCTTTTTGCTTTTTATTCTTCTATCCACTTTTAGGTTTAGAGAAACCTTTAGTATGATATGCACTTACTGGTTTGATGAGAGTCTTTTCAGCACTCTCAAGCTGCTTATGTAATATGAGAAAGCTTAATGTTGTTAATTTTATAGTTTAGTTTGAACTGATTGAAGCTATCAAGTATTGATTCCAAGATCATATATATTTGCACCTTTTCCTCTAGCTTAGCCCCCATCACTTTCGCACAATTGAAGTGCTCCATTATTGTGAGACACTATTCCTAGATAATTCCTTTAGTTATACAAGAGTACATTATTACCTTTATTATTGCTTGTCTAGCAGTGCTATTACTCTTAGCAAACACTCTCTCTAGAATTTTAATCATTTCCTGTACATTTGCTAGATTTGATATTTGCTTTTATAAATGTTGGCAACTTTGGAAAAAATATAATAGTGAGCTATATTATTAGCCCATGCCAATCTGCATATCTCATATTAGTTCCCTTAGAGCATTAGCAATAGGTTCTTAAGGCTTTGTAGTTGTTAGGACAAACTTGATTCTCTCATACTTAGGGACAACAAAAAGGTTGGTTTCCATTGCTCATAATTACTTCCATCTATAGGCTTTTGGCTCAAAATCGTAGCTAAGGGATTTAGCTTCGATATTTTTTGAAGATAAAAAAAAAATGCACATATATTATATTAACATGTAATATTTACAACAAACATACAAATCCCTTAACTACTTATTGCTTATATTTATTATGACAATAATTTTGTTTCTGTTAGAAATACATATGTTGGACAAGACAATTGTAAGAAACTAAACTTTGAATATGATATGTATAGTGTCTTACTAAGTTAGTTCCTAGAAAAGGTAGGATAGGTTTCAGACTTCTTTAAAACCTACCTCCTTATAGAGAGTTTTATTAGATAATACTAAAATTTACCACTCAAAATTGATTTTAGCCAAATCTACCATTTTGAACATGATATATATATATATAGATATATATAGTTTTCTAAAAAATTAGCTCACAGAAAAGGTGAGGTGGTTCTGAGACTCTTTAAAAACTTATCTTCTTAGATAGAGCCTTCTTAAATAACACTAATGCATACCACTCAAAATTGATTTTAGAAAAAAATCAACCATCGTTGCAATATTCTTTTAGGCACTTAATAATATTGATAGATTCTCATTAGGAGGACTATTAATATTATTAAAATTGAATATATTATTCATTAATTTAATTTCCAAATTCTTTTAATATTTAAGCATTGTTGACGTTGGACTGTACAATCTCATTAAGATTTTGAAATTAATTTAGGTCTAATCCAATATTCTCAATTATGCTTCTTCATTGGGGCATCACATAACTATTCTCTTATTGGAACATTAATGGAGCTTGTAGGTTTTAAATTAATTTTAACATTCATCCATTCAATATTTTAATTAAATTAAATTACAAAGTTTTCATAATAATATAATCTAGATAAAAAAATATATTATTATGCACAGGTATTATGCAATAATATGGCATCACCTATTATATATGACATATTAACACATATAAACATGTTTTATCCATATAATTTAAACAATTATAAAAACTAAATAATAAATAGGCCTTTACTCTATGATTTCATAGAAAGAAAAAAAAATTACAAACCTAATTAAGGCCATAATGCCCATCTCGATTTCTTGGCGTATTTCTTTTCCTTTCTCCAGATTTTTGTAAGCCCATAGAGTGTTGGCCAAGCTAGAATAGATTTTGTAGGGTTTTAAGTTTAAAACCACAAAATCCAGCTTGTCTCCTCTTGAACTAGAACATTGAAAACATCATAGGTAGCTGTAAAAAAATATGATCACTATGAAATTTATAGGTAGGTAGATCCTCACGAGAGCAAGTACCCACCAAAAATTAGATCGATCAGATGGTGGATGCATCCTCATGC
Organism: Ziziphus jujuba; assembly: GCF_031755915.1. NCBI lineage: Eukaryota > Viridiplantae > Streptophyta > Magnoliopsida > Rosales > Rhamnaceae > Ziziphus > Ziziphus jujuba. The sequence continues at coordinate 24,474,047 of NC_083384.1, forward strand.
ACTCTTTGAATTTTGGCTCATATAAATCAGATGCAACAACTTCAGATGACACGTTCAGGTGCATTGAAGGGATTTACAGCCTACCACTAGTTGTTATCTTTGTCCATCTAGTTTCCATCCATGGTAGTTGTGTCTCAAACCAATGTCTAGAAGGTCTCAAAGTTTGATAAACAGTGACAACTGTGTGTTTTTCTTTGGGTACTTTACATATATTTTCCAAAAATTCAATTTTATTATAACATAAATAAATAATATTGTTGGAAAATAAATGAGGAAACCTAATATTATGATTAATTTCGTTGTTACTACTCTAATGAAAAAACACAAGCAAAGATCTACCATGGATTAAGGTTAAAAATCAATCATTTATTCATAATACCAAAATTATAAATAACATGAATATTAGACTTATATGTGCCATATATCTATTAAACATCATATATGTATGAAAATGAAATTTTGATTCAATCTATCACACACCAATTCAACTAATACTCTGATACCAATTATTGAAACCATACAGCAGAAGTTAAGATCACATAGTTGAATAAAGTATGTGATAGATATATTTTCATCACTCATTACTAATCTGTAACACTATAGAAAATATCTTCTTGAATCCATAAGACCTTCCAAACTATTTTCTACGTTACAGATCTGCATGTGGTATACTTGATTATCAGAGAATCAAGAAGGTTAATATGAAAAAATACTTTAATTCCTCACAACTGAAACCTCACAGTTTCTATTTTCTCTCAAGGTGTCTAATTTTCCTATTAAGATTTTGAATTTTTTTAAAATAGTATGCAAAACTTTATCTAACCGAAGGCTAGAAGGCAATATATTTATCGACTGCCTATCCTGTCTCCTAGGGTTTCAATAAGCACTTTGGACCCTACTAATAGGCTCTTTCTTATAACTTAATAACAAGTTCAATGGACTCTATCACTTAATGAGGTAGTGTGGGAATTCTATGGTTTATTATTAATTAAAGCTACTCCAGGAATATACATCCAACAAAATAGTTGTGGTTCACCGATTTCTTCTTCATTAACAAACCTATTGATTATAGAATAGCACTAAGTCACCAAAATTGATATGATTGTCTCAAAACTCAATTATGAATACAAATTAGAAAATTCTAAGGAGTTGATTATAGTATTTGATGCATAAAATGGACATCGAGAATTGGAATTGGAAAACTAAGATTGAAGAAGCTTAAAGAGTTAACACCAAGTCAATGTGGAAATTTATAAACGTATTATCGATCTGGATGAATATAATACACCCTGTAACTGTCAAACCCATTGAGGGTTTTAGTCAATGAATAATACATTTTTTTATTTTGGAGCTGGTGTGGAAATCTAATACCAACAAATGACTTGGTGGTTTGGTTTTAGAAGATACATGTATACCAAGGTTGAAGACAAAGTTATTTTGGAAAATATCTACTTATAAAAAAGTTGAGATTGTTTTTTTTTTTTTTTAATTTCGGAAAAATTTCACCCAGATCCCTTAAGTTGAGATTGTTTTTTTTTTCTCTCTTCTTTCTCACGCGATGGATCCAGCCAGTGCTATAGCCTACTTCACTGTGACCGAGGAGACTGTAACTCTAGTCTCCTTTTCTTTTTCTTTTTTTTTTTAATTTTTTCCTATACAACGCTCTTATATAGAGAACCCTGAGCAGCATATAGAGAGGTTTAGTTCATTCATGGATCTGATCATGATCAGCAGTTTGTTTTTTTTTTTTTTTTTTTTGGGGGGGGGGGGTTGAGTAGAGGAAGGAATTTTGAGATGGGTCTGATCGTTGGATGTGTTTGACCATGGGTCTGGTTGGCCGCTTTTTTTTTTTTTTTTTAATTTTTGATTTGGTGAGTAGAGGAAGGAATTTTGAGATGGGTTGTAACTTGTGATTCACTGTTTTAACGGACCCATATGTTAATTTTAGGTTCTTTGTGGTTTATTTTCACCTGTATTCTGCATTTCTAGCATGTTAAAAGTATTTGTGATTGAATTTCAGATTGTTTTCTGCAGTTTTAGAGTGAGTTTTTTTAATTCTTCACAGTCCTGTGTTTTGTTGTCATTTGTTGTTCATATTAATTGAGTTAGGTGCAATTGATGTGCTTTAGGATTGGTAATTTTAAGAGAGAGAGAGAGAGAGAGAGAGAGAGCGAGAGAAAAAGAGATTTTTTTTAAGAGAAATTTATTTATGTATCTAGTCAAAATTGATTTTTAAAAGATTAAATATTATTAGATGTATATGCCATGTAGGAAAAGAGAAAATATTAAAAGTATATTTGTCAATTCATATGCCACATAGGAAAGAAAAAATGTATTATAAATGAAATCAAATTTTATGGTACAGATATCTATATTTTTTTTTATTGTACGAACATTTATAAAGATGATAGTTTTCAAAAAAATTATCATTTTTGTGTATAGTATTGATAATAATTTTGAAAAACAAAATTTTTTTTAAAAAATATATATTTTTTAAGACGTTTGCATAATAAAAAATAAAAACAACTGCACCGTAAAAAAACTTTATAAATGGATTTCTAACGAGAGGAGAGGTGTTTGGAATTTCTCTAACCTCTTGAACGTATTTTTAATTTTTCCGTATGGGAGGAGCATGAAATGTACCTTAAAAAAATTCCAGTGAGATTAATGAGTGTGTATGTGTTTTATGCAGAAGAAAATGTTAACTTATGGAAATACACTTTCAGCTTTTCTCCATAAAATGTAATTAAGAAAACCTAATGATATGGGCTATTTGGTTATTATCAAAACGTGAGAGAGTTAGCTAAAATATCACGAAATTTAGCAGTGAAAATTATAGAGATATTGACACTAATGCACTCTAAACTATGTTAACTTTGCACTTTACATCTTAAATAATTTTTTCTGACATTTTACAACTCAAACTTAACTTAACATTACATTGTTGGTCCTTCTCCCAATATCTGTTGAAAACATTAATAGATTTACATACAGTTTGAACATCAGTATAAACCAAGCGCATTTTTTGTCTTTTTGCCCTTTTCTTGTAAATTAATAGATTTGCTCATTCAACCTTACCACCAAAGATTGGAGACTCTACATCTTTAAATCCATCAAAACAAAATCAAAAATCTCTCAGCTTATTCTCTTGCTTCTTCTTCCTCTTATTCCCCTTTTACCAACCACATTCCTAAGCTAGAAAATAGAAAAAAGGAAAGCCCTAAGAGGCGCATATACGCATATAAATCTATATAAGCTTACTATCCTCAATTACTGGCTATTTTTATGTTTTTTTGATCAAGTATTGACTATTTTTACCAAGCAAACATGGAGAAATATACAACTCTTTTCTTCTCTTCCCATTAAAAACCCACTTCTATAGAGTAGAGAGACACAAAACTAAAACTCAAAAAAGTAGGAATTCTCAATTCTTAGAGAGAAGTAAAGCTTTTAAAAGATAGAAAAATAAAAAAACCTCAACTTCCAAAATAACATTTCCATATCTTTTTATCTAAATTGTTTTGTTGCAAGAACTGACACATGATAACAACAATTACTACTTTAGTTGTCAGAATAAATTCTTCTACTTTGACCAAATTTCCCAATCCAAAATGGTTGCTAAATTGGGTCGGATCAACATCTTATGCACTTTGAAATTCAATCCTTTCGCAAACACAACTGTTGTATCTCCATCTAAAACTCATTAATAGATCACCTTGTCCATGAATGCACCGTCTGAATAATACAGGATGCCCAATCCTCATTTACAGCATCACCTCGCCTACGAAGATTGATGTTGATAGAGTAATTCATGACCAAAAGTGGCCATTTGACAATACACCGGAGTTCATCAGAACCATTGGTGGACAAAGAAAGTCGAACAAAAACCTTATGGGTTCCTTGTGTTTTTAATAAACTTATTGGAACCATTTAAGAAGCTGCAGTAAACGAAGTTCAATGATCGAAAAGTGGAATTCCGTTAGTCATCAATTGAAGCACTTTATCAGGGATCAGGATTCAATTTTTTACTATAAAACGCAAAGATTATTACTAACAGAACCGCTCCGAGAACCTTTTCAGGATCTCCTAAGTTGGTTTTGCCTAGTGAACCCTTATTAGATAATTCATAAAGAAGATCCAATAGAACCTAACTTAAATTGCGGATAACCAATGCATGTACTATAACATAATACCTCAATATATTAAAATAAAGTTACAACAATATGCAAATTCACAACTATAGTCAAAATCTATAGCTCATCTTATTACTGGTCATTACTTCATATCAGTGAAGAAAATATCGATGTCAATGAAAATTTTGAGGGTATGAATTTGTGGAAATGTCGATATCCATGGAAATATTGATAAGGTTACGAAAACTGTAAATTTTTAATTTAAAATACAAATTTTGACATATAAGGTAATTAATATAGTAAAATAATATAAAAATACAATAATTAGACTACAATAATAATAAAATAGTCCATAAAATATTACAAATTATTATAAATGAATAAAATATAATGTTATTTAGTGCCAAAATATAGAATAATTTAACAAATAATACTAAGATACAAGAAATTCTCAAATATAAGATTTCCAATATTTAATAATATTCTGTATTATGATTTCATTTCAATTTTTTTTTCTGATGTCCAACTCGTTTAACACTTTGAAAATCCATAAACATTGAATTTAAAGAAATCGAAATAATAAACAATTTCTGCACTTTTATCCACTTTCTGCACTTCATTAAACAATTTAACTATTAAAAAAATTAATATATTTTTTAAACATTAAAAAATCAATAAAAAAAATTTCTTCCAAATCCTTCCTTTTCTTCTTTCCCTGCCTACCTGATCTCTTTCCGTCTTTCCCTTCCTACTACTAGGCCGGTCGATCTCTTGCAGTCTTTCCCTTCTGGCGTGGTCTTCCTCCTCTCTCTTTCCCTTTCCTTTCCCTTCTCTCTTTCTCTTCTCTTTAGGCTCTGGTAGATCACAAGTCTTCTTCTTCTTCTTCTTGAGACAGAGGCCGGCCTATATTTCCATCCAAGATCTCCACCGACAACCAGCTTTTCCTCTGTGTTTTCACCGTTGTCCACCAAAAATCTGACACTCCCACCGATTTTCAATGATTCCGCCAATATTTATCGATTTCAGCGATTTCTCCAGTATCCCTGATAGAAACTTCTTCCCCCCCCCCCCCCCCCCCTTCAATCGAGCTGGTGTCTGACACATGACATTGTCACTAATATTTCCACTATATCGTTGATTTTTGCTTCATTGGTTCATATACATAATAGGATCACTGTTGTGTTTATAATTTAGGTTAGAGCATTCTAAAAGTATTTGTAAAATGAAATAATACAACTAATACGAATAAATCTGAATAAATAAAGATAAACAAGCAAGGATAAATACTACTGCAGCTGAGAAAAACACATAACAATAAGCAATGAGCAAAGTACACTGTTCGCTAACTGCCTAGACATACAGGAACAAATTTAAAAACAAATAAAACATGTGATAAAAATATTTCAGTAAGTGACTTAGTATTATGATAAAATAATATTTTATTTCTGCAAAACTTTCTCTCAAAATCTCCCATTCCACTCTTTCAAAAAGTTTCTCTTTTAAAATCATCCCATATCCATATCATTAAATAGAGATTTAAATGTCATAAATCAGTATCTCATTTAAATATTATAAATTAGATCAATCATGATTTAAATACTAGATATAAAATAATATAAATATATTTATAATAATAATTATGGAAATAACCTAAAACATAAAAGATAAAAAAACCAACAATGTACTAAAAAAATACAATTAATGTACGATACAATATACCTAGCATTGCCAAGTGGTGCACAACATCCCGAAACACCATCAAACGGTAAGAGAGAGAAAGAAACTTATGAGATGAATTCACCTCATGATCTTTAGCATTTTGAAAGTATCTTTACATTACAAAACCTTGGGATAAACCCAATTCACAACCATTAGTGTACAAAAGATATCGTGGCAATAATAAACCTGTAGGATGAACTTATCTTATGATCCATATTTTACTACAAGAATCGTGGCAAACCTACAGTTTATAACATAATATTGAACTCAAATATTGATATTATATGGTACATCAATGAAAAACAACTATAAATATCATAAACAATCTTTTTAAGATTATGATTTTTCATTTTTCAAAGAACTATAAATATCATAAACAATCTTTTTAAGATAATGATTTTTCATTTTTCCACAACAAATACTATACCATAAACTAAAATTTAATATTTAAATCCAACCATTTATTAAATATTCCAAAAATTCTAAATCACCATTTTTTGCCAAAACACAGATACCAACAGTGAAGTATATATTACCATAAATTATTTTTAAGCACTACAAAGTATAAAACACTTAAACATGATTAAAAATGGCAATTTCCAATCCACTTCTCCAAAATCAAATATTTTCCAAAATGATTAAACCATCAATTTAATTGTCAAAATATTTGTTATTATTGTCAAAATATTTAAATAACAACATTCACAAGTTCAATATAAATTTATTTGAATTTAAAACCATTAAAATTTTTATCAAAAGACGTGGAATGATAACACATATATGTAATATTTATATATGCATATAATAATCATTTAAATCAAATCATGTATATATCATATTCAAACTATATATATATGCATATACGTATATATATATATATATAGAATAGTTTTACGGTGCGGACTGTTCGTATACACATATACACAGCAAAGCCATCGTTTTTTTCCAAAAAGAGTCAATTTTTTGTGCGGTTCGCATGTGGACGGTCTGCACCGTAGAATATCCCTATATATATATATATTACTAGCATGCTAAAAATCATTTAAAAATACCACTCACAGATACCACTGAGCTTACTCCTACTCCTCTGCATAGTCGCCTTTAGTCTCAGTATGGGTGCGTGTAATATATCAAAATATTCCTCAAGCTCCGATAAATCAAATCCAAAATGTAAACATTATTTAATAAATTATAGGGAGCAATGCACTTTAGTATTCTCTAAAATTACTGAATTTCGTTTTGGGGTCTTTAAAATTAATTTCCTCATATTGATACTTTCTATTTTCAAAATTTTTATAAATTGGTCCAATTCGATTAAAATTGACGAAAACCGTTAAATTGGGAACATATGCAATGCATGTAACCTCCAAGTTTGACATTTTGATTTATTTTTGATATTTTCATATTTAAAAAAATTTAAAAAAAACTCTAAAAATCCAAAAAAAAAAAACCATATGTTCCAAAAAAATTAAAAGTCTCAAAAAATATTAGATGTTCAAACAAAATTTTAGAGCACAAAAAAAAATGTGAGAGCTCGAAACAAATACTAGATGTTCAAAAAAATTTCTAAGAGTCCAAAAAAATTACTAAATGTTCAAAAAAATTGGAGAACTCAAAAACAATAATAGATATTCAAAAACATTATGAGAGCCCCCCCAAAACAAAGAAAAAAAAAATTGTTAAAATTTTTTGAGTAAATTGTTAAAATATTTTGAGTACCCAAAAAGAAAAAATTAAATGTTAAAAAAAATTTTGAAAGCTTGAAAAAAATATAGAATTTTCAAAAAAAATATGAGAGCTTGAAAAAATACCAAATGCTTACTAAAAAATTATTGTAAGAGCTTGGAATGTTTTTATGCCATTTGTTATTTTTTTGAGCACTCAAAATTTTTTTAATGATCTAGTATATTTTTCAAGCCTTTAAATTTTTTTATCATATGGTATTATTATTGTGCTCTCAATTTTTTTTGGGCCTCTAAGATTTTTTTTAATCTCTGGTAATTTTTTAGACACTCATAATTTTTTTAATCATCTAGCTTTTTTTACATCTCTTAAAGTTATTTGAACATCTGATACTTTTTATCATGCTCTCAAAATTCTTTTTTAGGGTTTTTATAAAATTTTTTGAACATCTAGTATTTTTCAAGGCTCTTAGAATTTTTTTTAACGTCTATTATTTTTGGGCTCTTGGGATTTTGTTTTTTTTTTTTTTGAATATCTGTTATTCTTTTGTAAGAGTTAAATTTTTTTGTGATCTGGTAATTTTTTTGTTTTTGAAATTATTTGAACATTTGGTACTTTTATCAGGTTGTTGGAATTTTTTTTTTGAATATTTGAAATTTTTTTATCATGCTTTTGAAATTTTTTGTTACCATATGGTATTTTTTACGCTTCCAGATTTTTTTTAACTCTAACACTTTTTTGAGGTTGTCAAAATTTTTTTTACTATCTAGTATGTTTATTGTGTTCTCAAAATTCTTTTAGCATCTAAATTTTTTCGAGCTCTTAGATTTTGTTAAGCATCTAGTATCATTTTGGGCTCTCATAATTTTATTAGAATATTAGGTATTTTTTCACGCATTCAAAATTTTGTTTAACCATCTGCAATTTTTTTCGAACTTTAGGATTTTTTTTTTTAACATCTAATATTTTTTATTGTTCCCTTGAAAATTTTTTTACCATATAATTTTTTTTGGAAATTTGATAATTTTCAAGCTCACAATTTTTTTAAAAAAATTATTTAAGTGTGAAAATATCAAAAATAAATTAAAAAATAAAATTTATGGGTCACATGCGCTGCACATATCCCCAATTTAATGGTTTCTGTTAATTTTAACCTAATTAGACGAAGTTGTTTAGATTTTAAAAATATAAGATATGAATATGAGGAAATTGATTTTAGAGACTCAAGACAAATTCACTGAATTTAAAGGGTACTAAAGTGCATTTATCTGTAAAATATAATGTATCAATGCTTTAAAATAATTTATAAAAATATAAAATTATGTAAATTAGACATTGTGTAATCTAATTATATCGTGAACCTTTAAGTACTAGTATCCAAAATTGAGATTTTTTATTTGAAAGCCAATTTAATTAATTGATCCAAAAATAGAAAAATTATCAAACAATATCCAAAATCCACTAACTTTATATCAATGGAAAGCTTATGGAATGTGTAACAAGAATTTAAGCTCATCTTGGTCCAAAAACATCATCATTGTTCGGAAACACATCGGAAAACTCAACCAAATTTGATGCTAACTTTCAAACCGAGAAGAATTTTGAGAATCATAAGGTTGCAATGGATACAAAGAGTCCAAAAATGGTGGTATGGGTTTTGGGTCGAGCTAGAATGGTCAAAAAATGTCCAACCCATTGGAAAACTCAGAACTCATCATTGATGGCTTTGGGCCTTCAATCTCAATGCGTCTGTCGGCTAACTAGCCAAAAAATTTGTGGCTTACATCACGTCGAGGTGTGCTTCCACAGTCTGGCACACGTGGCATAGGGTGGCTGGAAAATGAAAAAAACTGGCCTAACCTGGTTAGTGCTTCAATGAGTTTGGGTTGACCCAGTTTGGATCCTCAAGTCTAGGAAGTGCTCTTTCGGATTTTGGAGACAAAACGGGAATTTTGGATTCTATTCACTGTTGGACAGACTCTGACATTTATATAGAGTTTTGAATCATTAATAGATAAAAATACGAGACTTAATTAGATATTGATGTAATATTGATGTTTAAAACTTTCTAAAATCATAAATTTTTAATCGTAACTCGAAATTTGGTATGCCATCAATCTATAAACTTATATTGATGAGTTATACACAATGTTATAAAAGTCAAAGTAAAAATCCAACTCCAAACAAAAGTCAAACTTGATCCAACTTAAAATGTCTAATTTGGTCAAACTAGGTCAATCCGTCTAAAATTTCAAATTCTGAGCTTTTTCTTCGGAATGAGTTGTTACAATCTACCCCCTTATGAAACATATAACAATGTTGTCATTGCAAGATCTAACGTTTATAATCCTACATAGCCCAAACTTTATGAGAACCAACAAAATCCCAATTAATGGAAACTACTTTTCTGAAAAAATTTTACTTAATCCAACCAAGCTCACATGTAGAAAGCACTAATACTAAGCATTTACTTTTCAACCATAAAAATATAACACTTTTAACTTCACAAAACAAAAGTCAACCCCTCAAATGCCACAACAATATAAAATAAATTCTAATATCTCCACGTATAATCCAAAAGCAAGAGCCTACCACCGACAAAGTGATCAATAATAAATCTACAAAAATTACAACGGCAACAATAGATCCCTATTAACTCCCAAAACAAAATCACATAAGAATCATATCTTTTAATATAAGTTCCAAAGTTATCTTGTAATCATCAATATCACTATGCACAACTTGTAACTCACCCATTTAGTGACTAACTCCAAAAGTCCATCCAAAAAACTAAAAGGACCATTTATTACTTAAGTCTAATTTTCTCACAAAACAAATATCAGTGACACAAAGTTCAAACTAATATTGTTCTTTTTGCCTCCTACCACACTTCTAGTACTTTCAATCTTCAGGTCCATGTTTCTCATTGATTTATCCAATTCTTTGACCTTAACCAACATGCCAATTCATCAAAGTTACCAAAATAAAATTCTCACACTTATTCCAATGGGAGGTCTTAGATCCTTTATGAAGCCTAACATAATCCTCGAGAAGTCAAACCAAATAATAAGAATCCAAAAAATCGAGTCCAAGTTCCCTCATTAATACAAATATCATTCTTGAGAAACCTCAATTTCTTCCCAATTCAAACACACTCAAAGAAAACACACTTAGGGATTTATATTTTAATTCTAATATCACAACCAAGCACCAAGAAAACTAATTGCTAAATCGTCAAACCATTGGAAAACATCCATTATTTTTTTATATTCAAGCTATATCTCCAAATCATATTCCTTAGAAAGCCAAGTGATTTAGAAAATATCAACCACCTTAGGTCCATAAAATATTACCTTTATAAAAACTTTAATCTCCAAGAAGATAAAATATCAAGATCAAAAGCTAAACCATCACCAAAAGCAAATACCACAAAACCATACACCCTGCTTATGGAAGGTGGTCATCCTCTCTAACCTCCACCTTTTTTTGCAGGAGGTAGACTGCTGTCCAATTCTGGTAAAACCACCTAAAGTTTGGTCAGTCAATGTATCTTATCCTTTGTATCAGTCTGTTATTATCTTATCCTCTGTATCAGTCTGTTAGAACTGAACATTCAATTCAAAAGATCTAGCTTGGTTGTGTCTTTGATAAGAGCAATCCTTATAGAAATGTCTTAACTATCAATAATGAAAGCATGATCTATCTTACTGGCATGGACCATCATAAAGCTTGCCAAAAAAGTTACATGCAGACTCAAACTGCCTTGGCATGCAGGTCTCTGTTAATGGTTGCTAGCATTGCTCAATGTCTGCTGATCTAAATCCTAAGTATGTCAACCTTTCTAGGATCTATTGGGGCTATGTCTGCCTCCTCTAAATCCTCCACTGTCCAATGATCCCAAACAGAAGCTAACCCTTTTAAATGATCCCTGGCTGGGGGTTTCCAACGGCATGCCATCAAATGGTTTATGCTTAGACCTACGCATCAAGATTTGCCTCTCTACCTCTAAGGTGATATCTCTCATAATAGATTGATATGAAGTGTGAACTGCTCCTAAGATACTCAATGCTATAGTCTCACTCAAGCCATCCAAAAAACTCCTCCTCATATTCACATCATCAAAAACCAAGTTGGGGCAGAACTCAGATGGCTCTTTGAACATTTGTTCATACTCAGAAATGGCCATGCTATCTTAAGTAAGCGTCTCAAACTCTAACATCTTAGTCTCAATGAAGGTAGGAGAGCAAAACTCAGTGTGAAATGTAATATTAAATTGTGCCTAAGGCTGACATCTTTTGGTCCTTTTATACATCCGCCACTTTTTCGCGTTCTCCTCTAACATAAAACTAACTATTATGACCCTATCCTTGTTCGGACACTGGATACCTTCGTCTAGAATTTTCTACATATTAATTAGCCAAGATAAAATTGCAATAAGGTCCATGGAGCCATTAAAACCTACTGCTCCAAGTTTACAAACCTGATCAATGGAACGCCCAATAAACCCACTCCTCTTGAGTGATCAAGCCAAGTGCTTGACAAGATGCTTCTCCTAGGTCAGCACAGTTGTACTTTTGGCTAAAGCAATTGGGACCTACTCTACCTCTATGTGCCATTAGGAAAGTACTGTTTCAAAGAATAACAGAAATGTAGTTAATTTTAAGTAATAGGTTAGCCAAAAATATACAAAACACAGGATAAGTTGTACAACAATAAATAATCCCCTAAAAAAATTTGAATTCTAAAGCTCTGATGCCAAGCTAATAGGACCTGCCTGGAAACCCTTCTAGAATCTTCCTGGTGATCCCGCCTAGTGAAGTTCTACTGGACAATCTATAGAAAAGATCCATGGAAACCTCACTTAAATATCGAACAACCAATGCATGCACTATAAAATAACACCTTAATATATAAAGATAAAGCTACAATAGCATGCAAGTACATAACTATAGTCAACATCTACATCCCATCATACTACTGACCATTACTACATATACATAATAGGGAAGAATAAATAATGGTGCAGTTAAGGAAAACATGGAACAGCAAGCGATGCATGAGGTAGACTATTCACTAACTGTTTGCACATAGAAAAACGAATTTAAAAACAAATAAAACATGATATAGAAATATCTCAGTGAATAGCGTAATACAATAAGAAAATAATATTTTATTTCTGTAAACTTTTCTCTTAAAATCTCTTATTCCACTCTTTCGAAAAGTTTCCCTTTTAAATCATTTTACGAAACCAAGATTTGCACCTTAAAATCCATATCATAAAACAGATACTTCAATGTTACAAATCAATAAATCTTTTAAATATTATAAACTGGATCAATTATGATTTAAATATTGGGCATAAAATAATATAAATATATTCATAAAATAATTAGAAGAACTAAAAACCACAATAGATCATAAAACCAACAATGTCCTCAGAAAAATACAAACAATGTATCACATGATATACCTAGTGCTGTCAAGTGGTACATAGCATCTTGGAACACCACTAGACAGTAAGAGAGAACATGTAGGATGAACCACCCTCATAATTTTTAGTATTCTGAAGGCATTGTGGCAATACAAACCCTTGAATGAACCCAATCCATGACTATTAGTATATGAAAGGTATCATGGCAATAAAGAATATGTGGGATGAACCCACCTTATGACTATTAGCATACTATAAGCATCATGCCAAACCTGCACGCTATAATATAATGCTGAACTTAAACACTGATACTATATAGTACATCAATGAAAAATAATGGTATAGATCATAAACAATCTTTTTACGATCATACTTTTTTTATTTTTTCATAAACAAATACTGCACCATAAATTGGAATTTAATACTCAAACCCAACTATTTATTTAAATATATCAAGAATTCTGAATCATTATTTTATACCAAAACATAAACACCAATAGTGAAATATATATCACCATAAACCATTTTAAGTAGTTCAAAATATAAAACACTTAAACATGCTTAAAAATATACAATTTCTAGTCCATTTTCTTAAAAAGCAAATATTTTCCAAAATGACTAAACCATCAATTTAATTGTCAAAATATTTAAATAACAAGATTCACAAGTTCATTATGAACTTATTTGAATTTAAAAACATTTAAAATTTTATAAAAAATCATATGAAATGATAACACATATATGTAATATTTATATATGCATATAATAACCATTTAAATTAAATCATGTACATATCATATTCAAATTGTATATATATATATATATATATATTGTACTTGCATGTCCAAAATCATTTAAAAAATATAACTTCTCATATATATTATTGATTTACTCCTGCTCCTCTATAGAATCGTCTCCATGCTTAATATGATAGCTTGTAATATAATAGAATATTTCATAAATTTTGATAAATCAAATCCAAGACATTGGTATTATCAATATCTTAAAATAAATTATACAACTATAAAATTACGTAAATTAGACACCAAGTGGACCAATTATACTGCAAGCCCTTAGGATCCAATATTGAAAGTTGAAAATTTTCATCTGAAAGCCAATTTTATGAAATTTAACCTTTCAATGGATCTTATTAATATCTAATTACGCTAATCCCATTTCAATTTTGTCAAATTTGTCCAAACACAGTTCAATTTTACCAGGTACTTAACTTATTGATCTCAAAATGAAAAAATTATCAAATAATGTTCAAAATTCGCAAATTTTATAACAATGGAAAGCTTATAGAATAGGTAACAAAAATCTAAGCTCACCTTGGTCCAAAAACATCACCAATTATTGAAAAATACATCGAAAAATATGGCAAAATTTGCTGTTAATTGATCAAATCGTGAAGAATTTTGAAAATTTGAGGGTGCCAATGGATTCAAAGGGTCTAAAAATGGTGGGTAAAAGTTTTAGGTCAAACTAAAATGGCTGAAAAATGGCCAACCCACTGGAAAACCACCCGGAACTCTCTATTGACGACTTTGGGCTGCCGATCCTCATGCATCCATTAGCCAACTAGCTAGAAAATTTGTGGCAGAGGTTGCCTCGAGGTGGGCTTCCATTTGGCTAGGGCTTGTGGTATTAGGGTGATTAGAAAATGATCAAAACCAACTTGACCCAGTTGATGCTCAAACAGTTTTGGGTCGATCCAGTTCGAGTCCTTGGGTTTAAAGATATATTTCTCGAGTTTTAGGAATAAACATGGTATTTTGGATTTTATTCGTTGTTGACATGCTCTCCAACACTTATATAAGGCCTTCAGTCATTAATAGACGAAAATTCAAGACTGTTTTGAACACTGATACAATAATAATTTTTAAAATTTTTTAAAATCATAATTTTTTAACCATAACTCATAATTTGATGCACCATCAATTTATGAACTCGTCTCGATGAGCTTTATGCAATAGTACAAGAGTCAAAGAAAAAATTTAACTCCAAACAAAAATCCAACTTGGTCAATTCATCTAAAATTTTGAATTCCAAATTTTTTTTAGAACCGGTTGTTATAATTATCCTGATTGTAATGTCATTGCCTAATTAAAAGTGGATGGGCAAAAAGACATAAAATGCCCTTGGTACAGGCAAAGCACATGCTGAATCTATTAATGTTTTTGATGGAAATTGAAAGAGGGACCAACAATGTAGCATT
This sequence comes from Ziziphus jujuba, assembly GCF_031755915.1. NCBI lineage: Eukaryota > Viridiplantae > Streptophyta > Magnoliopsida > Rosales > Rhamnaceae > Ziziphus > Ziziphus jujuba. The sequence continues at coordinate 24,489,231 of NC_083384.1, forward strand.
AAGTTGAGTTTGGGGCGTAAAATACCCCAAAAAAAAAAAAAAAAAGTTATTCAAAGTGCGAAATGCAAAGTTTGGTATTGTAAGGGATGCATTGGTGCCAAGATTTTTAAATTATATTACCCTTTAATTTTTAGAATCAATGGGCTTTTTTTTCTTTTTCTTGGTCCAGTTAACGACAACAGGCAAATATACCAAGAAAGTTTTGTATGCAGCCCAGGTTATACAATCTTGGTCTTAAGAAAAAAATGGGTCAGCTTTTCTGGGGACCAAAAGCCTAATAGTATGTTGGGATGATTGATGATCTAAATCCTTCTCCTTTTGGATCAACTTGTTTGATAAAGAAACCATGTTCTTGCTGGGCTAGCGTCCCTACTATTTTCCAAATAAAATTTTCAAAATCTAAACGGATTTTTTTTTTTGTATTTTTTTTCCTTCTTCTTATGGATTCAAGGATGGAAACTTCTTTCATTGGCAATAGTGCTTTCCGTTAGCAACTGTGTCGTTTCAATAGTTGATAGCATGGTCATTTCAAAAAAGCAGCTTTAGGCAAGTATTTTACTTCAAGGTCTTCAACTGGTAATCGAGGATATAACCATTTTTTATTTTATTTTTTATTTTTTTTGGTTTTTTGGTGAATTAGGATATTACCATTGTACTGGTTTTTTTTTTTTAAGTACTACATATATTTTTTACCAAGATCCTAGACATAATAGGGATTAGCGACCTTTTCAAATTGATCATCCTTGAAATGGAAGTTTCTTTGTTTGGGGGGTAAAAGCGAAAAGTAAAAGAAAAATAAGATTAAAAGAAAAAAAAAAACAGTGGTTGTTAGGTCTACTTAATCTCAAAGCGGATGCTTTATATATTCTTCCTCCCTACTTTGAGACTTTACATTTTGGATAAAGAAGTGAGTGACGTGTATATATATATATATATATAGTTTTATATGGTAAGAATTTTGTAAGAGACATGTTATATCAGCTGTCACCGAAAAAAAAATTCCCATTATAGTTTAAAAAAAAAAAAAGTCGAATTAACCATGAATAATAATTATTAGTGCCTCCTATTTACATTTAAAGAGTTACTTTTCTCTATTTGGGTTTTATTTAAAAAAATTAAATAGTATTTTTAATGATGTGCTATTATTTGGATGACATAAATTGTTACATACGTATCACATTAAAATCCTCATCATAAATTACTCATGTGGCCTTTACTATATCAAATTTCTATGCTATTATATTTCATAATGGCGATATAGAATATAATGGCGATATAGAATGTAATAAATTGAATAATTATCACCTCAATGGCAACTTTTATCACTTATTACATTATCATATCTCTCATTATAAGTTATAAAATAGTTTCTAAAAGATCAAATTCTTTATTTATATAGAATTAGACTCATATCATATTAATTTAATGGTTGTAAAATAGGACCTCTTTTATTCAGTTGTAGACTACTTCAAGACTTTAGAAATAAAATAGCATTAGTAACCAATTTGGTTTAAGTGAACTATTAAAATGTTACATGAACAAAGTGAACTATTTATTAATTTATAAATATCAGTTTTTGAAACAATCAAATGATTAATAAATGAAGTTTAGATATTTAAACCATTAGTTTAATAGTCTTGATGAATTACAAGTAGTTTTTTTTTTTTTTTTTTAATAATCAAGGATTACATGTAATTGACTGAATGTATGGCAGTATTACTAGATTTTGTTTTAGTCCAAAATTCTAGATAAAATATATATATATTATCTGCTGGGAAAAAAGTTGTGTGTCAGTCAATTATGGAGAAGGATAAACAACTGCCATCCTCTTATAATTCAAAACTCCAAGAATAAATCACGCAGTCAATCATGTTAGATGAAATAGTGAAAAAAGCAAAGAGAAAGCAGAAAAGAATATAGGGCAAATATGGCAACTTTGGCTTCTATATATGCATGAAGAGGGATCATCCAAGCTTTTCTAACTACTTATTAATGAATGTTATTCATAGTACCCCTTGTTGAAAAGTAGGTTGGCTATTAAGCATTGATTGAGGACTTAAATTCCCATCATACACTGCTTCTTTAGGTATCAGACCCAATCATTAATTGCTTTTATTTTAATTTATTATTATTATTTTTTTTTTTGTTGAGAAAAAAAAATTATGAGTTTTTTGGTAATATGATTGGTTTTTATTTTTTTTTAACCTAATTGTATGTGATTTACTTAGTCAGTCTCTCATTTCTAACATCTTGATGGAAAAAAAAAATTTTCATCAAGATCCATTTATCAGCGATTGAATTCTTTTAAAAACTGAAATTTAAAAATATAGATTCGTATAAATCTCAAATAAATTTTTAAATTTCAAAAGATTTAATGGCTAATAAATTAAATCCTTATGAAAAATTTATTAAGATATCCTAATCAAAGACTAAATAATAATTTACTTATTTTAAATGTTTGTTAATATTAGTATAACTTATTAAATATTTTAATCAACGATAAAATTAAGGGGGAAAAATAACATTAAATCAAATTGAACACATTTTAAAATTGTGTTGCTTTTTTATTATTTATTTTTTATAATGTTTAACAAAATAATTAACGGCAATGAATATTTGAGATATAAAAGTACACAATTAAATATAAAAAATAAAAATAAAAATCAGCCACATTATTAAATAACACCTTATTTATTATTAATTTATTTATTTTTATTCATCTTTTTAGAAACTATTAGAATGCTCATGAGTACTTACTGTGTTCATCTTTCTAGAAACCATTAGAATGCTCATGAGTACTCTAGGCTTTTGTTGCATGCATATTTTTATTTGTCTCCTCTCTATCTAACTATTTTTAGAATCTCACTCATTATATCGCCAATTCGGTGCCTCAATCAACGCATATGTATGTTATATATCTTTTTTTTTTTTTTTTTTTGGGGGGAAAATATGTTATCAAAGTTACATACAAACCTATGCTTAATTGTTAATTCTATGAACGAAACCCATAAAGAAGTGGAAAAGAATCTATTTAATGAAACAGAAGAAGAAAATGTTAATAGTTTTATCCTATATATATTTTGGCCAGGAATTATCCCATTTGTCTGTAAATATATTTTGTATGAATTAATGGAAATGAAGGATCTTTTACCAACATTTTATATATCAATTAATGCGACACGCGTAAACTGCTATTGAACTTCTATAATCCACGTACAGAGATTTTTTTTCGGAAAAATATGTATCTCAAACTTCATTAAACAATTACAAACATCGTTTCGAAGATTAGATTCCAGCTAGTCTCAATCATCTTCCAAACAAGTTTCATACATATTTATAGACAAAAGTGTAGCGACCTAAAGAATAGGCAGCTTTATTCGCATCTCTTGGAACATAGGAACAATGGAACTGAGGGTCGGAATGCAACATGTTGTTGACCTCTTCTAAAATAAAACACTGAGCACCTAAAAATGGTCCAGGATCATATATATATATATATATATATATTTTTTTTTATATATCAAGCGTTTGTCTTCCTTCGAATCAGGATTGACTTCGCTACCAGAAAAGCCTATATCCACACAGATGCTAGGAATTAATTATAACGGGAAAAAAAATTGTTTTTGAAAATTATGATTGTTGACAAAACTTACAATGGTTCATTCTTAACAGTTGTGTCTTTCCAATGTGTTAGTATACCATCTTTCAATCGGTATATCTTTTCAAACTATTCTGTTTTCTTTTTCAATCATTGTATCTTTTTGTAGTATCTTTTTCTAAATGGTTGCATCTCTCCTTGATATCCTTCTTAATGCTATAAATACAATATATGTGATTATTTTTAAGGAATTGAAAAACGATTAAAAGTGTGTATAGAGAGAGAATTCAAATATTATTTATGGTTTTTTGTTTTTTGGATTTAGAGTACTATTATTAAATAAAAATAATCATTGTATTATAAAAGACAATGGTAATCGAACTGTGAACACTATAATAAAGTAAATATTGACTTAGAAAGAGTTCAACTCTTAACTCAATCAATTTATAAAATAATTTTTTTTTAGAATTTTAAATCAATCCCAATACCGTGGATTTTTTTTTATCTTATAATATTTAAAAAATAATTATTGTATTCTAAAAGACAATTATAATAGAACTGTAAGTAGGGTCGTCACAATTATTTTTGAGGCCTTAGGCGAAAAACAATATTTGGGGTCTAATTAAATATTATTTTTTATAAAATAGATTTTTTTGATATAAAATCTTTTTTTTTCTTTTTTTCTTTTTTAGATGTAAAATTTCTATTTAAATTTTTATATTCAATATTTGATAATTAATATTTCTCAATTGATAAAATTATTTAATCTTCTTGAAATATAGTTGAACATAAATAAAATCTTATTAATCTCAATTTTGAAAAACTTCTTTTCACCAAAGCTGCACTAACAAAGAATAATAAATCTATGTATAGGGAAAATAATTTAATTTTTTTTTTAAATTTTAATTCTCAAAATAAATATAACTAATTTATTTGAATTAAGATATAAAGAAAAAAATGAAAGAAGAAACTAGAGGAATACAAAATCTAAATTTTTAGGAATAGTAAGAACAACTAATAAATAACTAAAATCATAAATTCATAGAAAACAAACAAAAATTAAAACTATTATGAGAATGAACAATATAAATACATTAGAATAAATAATAACTTATAAGCTTATCTTTAATTCTAATGTTATTTGGATCAAAATTGCAAACGATATAAGTTGGATACTAAAATTAAACAAACATGGAAGATGAGTGAATAAGAATGGATGAAAATAAGTGAGTAAGATGAGAAAAAAACACATAAACAAATAAGAAAAAGTGCATAATAAGAGAGATATTTAACATATTTTTCTTTTTTTTCTATTATTAAAATATAATCAATTATAGAATATAAAATATTTAGTTGAACTTATTTAGTGTTATTTTTTAAAAATAAAAATAATTAAAGATAATTATCACAATAAATAATCAATTAGAATTCATCTAAAAATAACTAATAAATTAGAAATAATTTAAAGTTCTTTCTAAATCAAAATTCTTATATTTCCAAAATAAAACTAAATTATATTATATGTATATATTATATATATGAATTTTTTTTTTTTTTCTCTTTTTCAGACCCCTATAGGTATGAGCTTTAGTGGCCTATGCCTTATATCGATCGTGAGCACCATGGTAGAGTGAATATTGAGTTAAAAAGAAAGAGTTTAACTCTTCCCTCAATATTTATAGAAATAAACTTCTTAGAATTTTAAATCAATCTCAATACCATGGGTTTTTTATCTTACAATAGTTAATCTGGATTTATCAAATTCCTAGCAACAAAAAGATACTGCCTCCTTAATTGCAGGAAGCTCTGTTGCCAGAGGTGAAAGCAACTGCATAAAAGGCTTCGCCATAGCCCCTATTAATTTGCTTTTACAATTTCTCACCAACAAACCAACACCTACCACCCCATGACCATGAGAAAGAGCTGCATCGACATATGCCTTAACTTGACCTGATAATGAAGGAACCCACCGTACACTAGCAGTAACGTTCATATATATCTTTAGTTGGAGCTTTTTCATCTTGTCTACAAGCCTCCAAAAACTCTAAATGTAAATTATCCAACCGTACTGGTGCACCATGCAACACAGCTTTTCTACAATTCCATATTGCCCAAGAGAACGACGCAAATCGCTCCCCATGAAAACTTGAAACCAATTGAATAACAGCACAGTAAAGTTCAGTAAAGGAGGGCTAATGTGGTTGATAATGTCACTTTAGCTTGTATTTACAATGTTAAAAAATGTTGCTCATGGTATTATGAAATAATAATAAAAAAATTGATTATTTTCGTCCTGAAATAATATTTGGAAGGACAATTTATAATAATAGATATATACATAATTCTCACATTAAAATCATCATGGTCTAAAAACTATCAGGATATTTTTTATTAATTTTAAATTATTTTAAGAGCTGAAATTTAAATATGTATTTAGAATTTATATGAGTTCACGTAAAATTCACTTTGTCTTTTAAAATTTTAGTATGTCATTAAACACATAAAATCTAAAATTACATTTTTAAATCTTAACACTTAAATCAATCAAAAAAACTAACAATAAAGATCCTCATTAAACTCATAAGGATATTGTCATAATATATATATATATATATATGTACATATATTATATACATGTTTATATATTATGGATCTGGCTTCTAAGATCTCTCCTTATTTTTAGTTTTTTTTTTTCCTTGAAAATTAAGCCACATTCGGAATGTGCAAAGTTATTTGGGATTTTTTTTTTTTTTGGAGAATTTATTCGTTGGAAATTTGAGATCACCTAAGAAAGTAAATTTTTCCAATGTTTGAGAAATTTTGAAGAGTGGAAAAATGTGTCCCTCATGGAAATTAAACTTCCAAAAACAAGGAAATTGAAGTGAAAAATTGTTCGCACCAAAAATGTGTCATTGTGAGATTTTCAGAAAAATTTACATTATATATTCTATCAAAAAAAAATTATCTTCAAATTTAAAGTACAAATTAATTTAATAATTTATATATCCTAAATTTTCCATTACCAACTAAACATTAAAAAAATAAAGTAATTCTTTGAAAAATGATTCGTAGAAAATTAATTTTTGGAAAACTAATTTTCGACAATTATTTTCCTTCAAAATTTGAGAAAATTTCATCTACACTTTTGATGTTTGATGGAAATTCATTGACATTCTTAAGGTTTGAAAAATATCACTTATCCTATGGAGATTTGAATAATTAGCATTTACCGTCCTAAAAGTTGATTTTCGATAAAATTGATATGTGAAGAATCCATTTTACCCTTATGTGTCAAAATAAATATTATATTATTATTCTATCATTTGCTTTATAGTATTATACAATAAAAAAAATATTATGTATTATAAATTTCATTCATATAATATGAATAATATAACTAAAAATTATAAATAAAATTACAATGTTTATATATATTATTATATGAAAAGATCATAATATAAAATTTTGATATTTATTTTGAAATTAACGGGTAAAATAGGGTTTTCATAAATGGATTCATTCAAAAATCAACTTCAGTAAATGATGATTTTTTCAAACGTTGGAGGTGTAAGTAATGATTTTTTAGACATATGGAATATCAATGAATTTTCACCAAATTTAAGAAGTGTAAATGAAATTCCCTCAAAATTTTGATATTCCTCAAACAGAAATTCCAATGGAGCAATATATATATATATATATATATATATAGAGAGAGAGAGAGAGAAAGAGAATAAGATTCACGTCCAAATGAGTTAATAGTTTTAATATAAGATATTGTTTTATCAGTATTTAAATCATATCAAAATTTAAAATTTTAAAAATTATCAAATATAAATTTAGTGAAATATTAAAATTTTATTTAGAAAAAATAAATCCTTGGAATCTGATAAATTAATAAATATAATTTTAAAAATATGTATAGCTGTGATTGTCCATTATTATTATTATTATTATATATATATATATATTTTTTTTTTTTTTTGGGGAGCGGGGGGCCTTAAATTTATCATTATTCTTGCAGCTTTAAGATGGACCAGTGCATATTAATTACCATCTTGGAAAGATATACATTATTTTGCGAGGAAAGAAGTATAAGAATATTCCACAAGATTCTTATATGGACAACAGCGGATAAATATATGAACAGCAGAATCATATATTCCTTAAAAAAATAAAATAAAAAAGAAGAATCGTACATTTTTCTATTTTAAATTCATTTACTGATAGATAACTTTTTTCCATTGCTTAAGCAATATTTGCAAGGACTAACACGCCATGTGCCTTCTCAAAAGAGTAAAACGGAAAGTGGAAACACATATATTACACAAATATCATGTAATTATATCACGTGAAAGCCTTAAATAAATAGTTGGCCTACCCGAACCAATATCTTTCGTTCTAAGCAATCCAATAAGCAAGAAATTCATACCCCACCAAATCTAATTTGCAGATTCTATACAGTGATACAGCTAAATGCAACCACTATTTTTCAAAATATCCACTAATATGAGAATTATATAATTCCTTTAAAAATACTAATATTTTAAATTGAAAGATTTGAATTAATTCAAATTCATTATTATTATTATTTATTATTTTTTGATAATGAATTCAAAATCAATTTTCTTTAAAGATTACACAGAGATCGGTTCAAAACAAACTAAATTATTTCTATTTTTATTTTGAAATGAAACCATGATATTAGTTACCAAATTATTATATTAATGGATCATATTGCATAACATATTATTATTATATTGGTTGAAAAATTAATATAAATAAAATATAGATAAAGAATTCATAAGGTAGCATTAATTTATTATAATTTCTCGAATTTATGCGGCTAACAAATTGTTCTCCTAGCTTTAAAATAACAATAATAATAATAAAAAGGAGTAAGATAGAAACCGAGTGGTAAAACATATCCATGCCCAAATTTAAATGCAATTGATATCATTTACTTGGAAATAAGTTCTTTGATATATATATATATATACATACAATCATGAGGGATGTCCCATAATTGATTTTGTAAATAATATATCTATTATATATAATTCACCATTTTGCAAATACAATGATACATATGAAGAATATACGATTAAATCAAAGCCTCTTTTCTTTTTCTTTTTTTTTCTTTTTTTTCTTTTTGTTAAAAAAATCAAAGCACCATTGACTGCTTAAAAAGTTGAAAAGGCAAAATATAAAATAAAGAAAGGCTACTGCTCAATCAAATTATGTTGGTTCTCTCTCTCTCTGTCTGTCTGCTAAAAAGCTCAATCAAATTATGTTAATTGGGAGATTTGCCCCCACAATACCACCAAAACAAGACCACATGTTTCAACATAAACTCATTAATCAAATCATCAACCCCACAGCCCTACACACTTAGCAGTAAAGTTTGTATTTAAATTTAAATATTACATATGTGTGTATCTATATATATATATATACATATTCAAGCATTCAATAAAATAAAAAAAACAATGTATTTCAAAGTAGGCAGCTCCACCTTATTGGTTAGAAGACAACGGTCCACAAGCATTCAATAAAATAAAATAAACAACGTATTTATTTTATTGAATGTATTTATTAAAATAAAAAAACAATAAACAATATACATTGTTTTTTTTATTTTATTGAATGCTTGTGGACCGTTGTCTTCTAACCAATAAGGTGGAGCTGCCTACTTTGAAAATATATATATATTATATAATATAATTTTCTTTTCAATTTTTTAATATATTAACTGTTACCCAAATTTGTTTAATCTATGATTAGTAAGTCGTACAATAATTTGAGTATGGACCACGAGGAGAAGATAAATTTAAATTACAAATTTAATAATGAAGTAGTAGAAATTAGTAAAAAGAACGGTAGCAATGATTCCTTTCGTTGTTTTTGAAAGCTAAGTTTTAACTAATTAAAAAGTTTAAAAAAAAAAATAGAGAGAGGAAGATATTAATGGTTCTCTGTCCATGCAAATGAAATTGAGAGAGAAATCGAAGGAATATTGGTAGTTAGTTTTTTTTTTTAACCACAAAAAAAAAAAAAAAAAAAAAAAAAAAAGATATTGCCAGTGAGTTGTATTTATAAACTTCACCCACATTATGCTATGAGTATTTTAGCATGAGATCACGTGACAATTGTGCACGTGACATAGTGTTTGTGGACGTGAGCAATCACTACGTGTATAGTACTCCACTTCAAGTCCAATGACCAATAATATTGTTCCCCTTTCATTTGGGTCAAATATTTATTTATTTATTTATTTATTTTGGGTGGTAACCATTGTTATTATAAATTAATGAAAGATTGAGTGAGTTATGAGTTATAGGCTGCTCATGCTTAACAGAGAAGATTTGATTCATCAAACATCATTATTAGTCTCTTTAGTTAAAACACTTTCTTCGTGGCTTGACATAGTCATTGACAGAAATGAATGGAAGTTTTATGGCCCCCCATCTTTTCTATTTATTTATCTACACAATCAAGTTGCTTTATTTCTCGTTCAAGTTGATTCTTTTATTAACATTATTTATTCTTATTGATGAAAATCATAGTAATGTGATAGCTAGCTTACAGACTAATAGGTTTGAAAGAAGGGATTACTATTATTCATTATCCCTAAAATTTGGCTTATATACAATTCAAATGATTCAAATTGAAAAGTGTTTTATTATTTGTTGCTACTAGTTATAATTACTAACTTATATGGTAAATTTTAATTAAAATATTTAATTATTTTATTTTTTAAATTAAAATTTTAAAAGTAAATTTTTTATTAATAATAATTTAAATTGTCATTTGGCATGTGATCTTCTTAATCATTGTTCACAAATTGTGACAAATAGTATTTTTCAATTCAAAAATACTTTGTTGGTTTCAAGTGTCATAAATTTTCTTTCCTTATATATTGACAATATTAATATTTTATTAACATCATTCGAATTAATATCATTCACCCTTTTAGAGATGATAGTTATAATTTTTAAATCATGATGGGTTGAATCCTAATTAGTGCAAACATTAGAAATCAAGATAAAATAAAATAAAAATTAAACAAAAAATCTAAATGGCGATTATTTATGTGATTATCATAATTTAGCATTGCACTTAGGCCTGACAAAGATTTAAACTATATGATAATATAATATGAACCTATACAATAATTTTCATGTTCAAATTGATTATTTTGTATTGGGTTTTTATTAGTACAATCCAATAAAACAGTAACAAACCATCTAACCTAATTTTTTTTTAAATAGTATTAGTATTATACTTATACATACATAACTAAATTAATTCAGTACAATATTTTCCAACTACCAAAATACAACCAACCATCAAATAATAATAATAATAATAACAATAATATTAATAAAAAAGGAAGGGAACAAGAAAGAAGATGAAAACCTAATAGAATAATAACTTTGGATCTTGCTAATTTTTTATTTGTATTTTGAGAAATATTTTATAAAAAAACATAATGTTTAAATTTATTCATATTTTTAATTTTGTATTTAAATTAAAATAATTTAAACTTATTCAATTTCGGTTGTCCACACATACAATGTTTGAACTATTCATGATATAAACTATTTATATTTTTATGTTAAGTATTTATAATGTCTAAACTGTATATAATTTAAACCATTCTTAATAAACTATATATATTTTTATGTTAACTAGTTAACGTAGTTTATATCTTATTGAAATGTAGGACTTACTATTTCCCATTTCATTAGGTGCATTTTTAACTTTTCAAATAATAATTTTTTTTTTTTTGGGTATTGTTCACTAAAAGGGTTTTTTTAGAAAAATAACCAACCCACTAATCCGTTATTGGAAAAATAACAATTTTTTTTTTTTTTTTAGAATCTAGCCAACTGTGAACAAAAATGCCTTTGGTTAAATTGAAAATTACGAAATAAGTCTTTCTCTTACCATTTTCTTTTCGCTTCTTTCTCAAACAACCCGTTAACCTAAAAAAAAAAAAAAAAAAAGCATTCTCATATCTCATCTACTTTCACTCTCTTTTGTTTTGTATTTTCTCATTTTTAAAGTTAAACTCAGATAAAAATTTTCTCTTTTTTCTTATTAGATGAAACATTGATGCTATATGGGTATATTTTTTTAATAGCTTTTCTCTTACCTTTTTCTTGTATTTTTTAACAATGTTTTAACATGGGTATGTAATAAATTAATTTATAAACTGTTATATTTGAGTTTAAAGAATCATAGGTGATATATGGTGTGAAAATGGGGAAAAAATTGTGTAGAACTGAAAAAAATCACGAAAACCAGTAAAATGGAGGAAAATTGGCAAAAAAGATGAATTTCCCCCATTTTCAGCCAGTTTATCAGTTTCCACTAGGTTTTCACTAGTTTTCCGCTAATTTTCCACCAGTAGGAAAATGTTATATTTGGCCCCCAAAAAAAAAACAAAAACAGAAACGGTTTTTTCAATACAGTTAATATGTTTATTCAGTATTATTCATATTTTTATATATTTATTAATTTAGTTTAACGTTATTCATTTAATTTTGTAGTAAAATAGAAAATGATGATATTGTAATTGCGGTTTTATACAATAGAATATTAGTACAAAATGATGGTGGTCATTGGAAGATGATGATATATCCTTTGGCTTTCAGCATTGGAGATGGAGAGAACGAGCAAGCATATACATAGTTTTTCCAAAACCTCAAAGATGCCATTGGAGATTTCCAAGATTTGGTGTTTGTGAGTGATAGACACCCAGCCATTGAAAAGGCAATACGCAAAGTTTTTCCCAATGCATACCTTGGGCTGTGCACGTACTACATAAGCAAAAATATTAAAGCAAATGGACATGCAAAAGATGAAACAATAATACAATATTTTATGCTCGCAGCTAATGCATATTTGGTTGAAGATTTTGAGTTTTATATGCAGCAAATTGAGGCAAAAGACAATAGGACTGCACAGTACAGTCGATCATGTTACCCTACAAGGTGGGCACGTTCTCTTTCTCCATGTAGAAGATAGACTATCATGACGACCAATATTGCAGAAAGCTTGAATGGTATTTTGCTAGACGCTAGAAAGATGCCAATAATAGCATTAATTGAGCACATATGGGATTTATTACAAAGGTGGTTTTATCAGCGATGTACTGTAGGTGCAAAACCAGTAACATGGAGGAAAATTGGAGAAAAAGATGAACTTCCACCATTTTCCGCCAGTTTATCAATTTTCGCTAGTTTTTCACCAGTTTTCCACCAGTTTTCAGCTAATTTTCCACCAGTAGAAAAATGTTATATTTGGCCCCAGAAAAAAAACAGAAGCGGTTTTTTTGATACAGTTAATATGTTTATTCAGTATTATTCATATTTTATATATTTATTAATTTAGTTTAACGTTATTCATTTAATTTTGTAGTAAAATAGAAAATGATGATATTATAATTGCAGTTTTATACAATGGAATATTGGTACAAAATGATGGTGGTCATTGGAAGATGATGATATATCATTTGGCTTTCGGCATTGGAGATGGAGAGAATGAGCAAGCATATACATGGTTTTTCCAAAACCTCAAGGATGCCATTGGAGATTTCCAAGATTTGGTGTTTGTGAGTGATAGACACCCAGCCATTGAAAAGGCAATACACAGAGTTTTTCCCAATGCATACCATGGGCTGTGCACGTACCACATAAGCAAAAATATTAAAATAAATGGACATGCGAAAGATGAAACAATAATACAATGTTTTATGCTCGCAGTTAATGCATATTTGGTTAAAGATTTTGAGTTTTATATGAGATAAATTAAGGCAAAAGACAGTAGGACTGCCTAGTACATCCGATCATGTTACCCTACAAGGTGGGCACGTTCTCTTTCTCCATGTAGAAGGTACACTATCATGATGACTAATATTGCAGAAAGCTTAAATGGTATTTTGCTAAACACTAGAAAGATGCCAATAATAGCATTAATTGAGCATGTACGGTAATTATTGCAAAGATAGTTTTATGAGCATGTAAAAACTCTATAGACTTCAGCACAAAAATGCGACAGTCACCACTGCAACAAAAGAATAACATAATTACAACCATATTTAATAGTTAAAATTTATTTAATACACATGTAAGTGATAAGGGACTTTACCCATTGGTTTACTAAGGGCAATTTTTTGCCAATGCACAGATAAACTCATCAATGGACTCTACAGGTAAAAAAAAATTTTGCCAATTTTTTGATAATGAAAGTAGTTCCAACTTTATCATGAAAGTAAACTTTTCGATCTTTATGTGTTGTTTCATCGAAACTATTATATTAGTTTAGAAATATGTATTTTTTTTTTGTTATTAATTATATCTCATGCAAATTTCACTGATCTAATTTGACTCTTTGTTCCACCTTGGATTGTTATTATTATTTTATATATTTTATATGGATATTAGGAATAATTCTATTTAGTACCGATTAAAGAAGAATGTAGTTTCCCTTTTAAAGTTAAATGCTGACTTCTGCTGGAAAAAAAAAAAAGAAGAGCTGCATCTTCATTTATAATGTTGGGTTTCATTTATAATCCTCTTTTATTGAGAATTTTTCATGATTGTACAGTAGTTTGAGATAAATATTAGAGGAAACTAGGTATGATCTCATTGTTATAATGTGCTACAAATTAAAATTTGACTGTTCAATATGCTTTTTTTTTTCTTGAAAATTTCCAAGAGAGGTTTTTCATGCGTTTTTTTTTTTTTTTCTTTGGTGATGTCATTAAGAATTTGAGGATTATCCCTTTTTATGCTCAATTGATGCGAACAAACTGATGCAATGTTAGTCATTTATTTGTTTTTTGTTTTGTTTTGTTTTGTTTTGTTTTTTTTTTTAGCATTACTCACCCTCTAAAGACCATATGTTTGATAATGAAAGTAGTTCCAACATTATCATGAAAGTTCATGATAATGTTGGAACTACTTTCATTATCAAACATATGGTCTTTAGAGGGTGAGTAATGCTAAAAAAAAAAACAAAACAAAACAAAACAAAACAAATCAAAAAACAAATAAATGACTAACATTGCATCAGTTTGTTCGCATCAATTGAGCATAAAAAGGGATAATCCTCAAATTCTTAATGACATCACCAAAGAAAAAAAAAACGCATGAAAAACCTCTCTTAGAAATTTTCAAGAAAAAAAAAAGCATATTGAACAGTCAAATTTTAATTTGTAGCACATTATAACAATGAGATCATACCTAGTTTCCTCTAATATTTATCTCAAACTACTGTACAATCATGAAAAATTCTCAATAAAAGAGGATTATAAATGAAACCCAACATTATAAATGAAGATGCAGCTCTTCTTTTTTTTTTTTCTTTTTTTTTTTCCAGCAGAAGTCAGCATTTAACTTTAAAAGGGAAACTACATTCTTCTTTAATCGGTACTAAATAGAATTATTCCTAATATCCATATAAAATATATAAAATAATAATAACAATCCAAGGTGGAACAAAGAGTCAAATTAGATCAGTGAAATTTGCATGAGATATAATTAATAACAAAAAAAAAAATACATATTTCTAAACTAATATAATAGTTTCGATGAAACAACACATAAAGATCGAAAATGGCAAGAATTAAAGATTACAAAACACACACCACAACTTCTCAATAATTATAAACATCCAATGAAATCATAAAGGTTAATTCTAGTGATCATGATGGTGATATTCACTAAAGGAAATGCTTCTATCAAAATGGGGTGCAGAATACTAACATATTCTATAGGTATGCGTTTGTTTACAAGTTACATACTGAAAAGCAAATAAATTCAATTTCTGCGTGTAAGGCTTAGTTGTTTCATTTTACATTGCTTACAGAGTAGATTGACTAGAAACAAGGAATAGTGCATTTTATCAAATAGTTTAGCTTCAAACCTTATGCTTGAACAAAAATCTTCTTTAAGAACGGAAATAATTTCTTCCAACATTTATTGATTCAGTAGCATAAAAATAACAATCTATAAAAATTTAATAAAGTAAATAATCTTTATAGAATCCTAATCGAAAAGTATATTTGCTTAAAAATCATTGAAACATTCCTTAGATTCTACTAAACATTTAGAGGCAAAAACAAACCCAGAAACAACACTAGCTTAACATGATTAGTCGTTGACAATCCATAACCATGTGGATTGCTAATTTTAGCAATATGGTTTTCCAAGAAAACCATCAAGAAAGAGCAATATATATATATATATATATATAAATATTTTTTTTTTGGTGGGATTCAAGAATCCTATATTTAGGTACAACGAATTTTTTTACTTTTCCATTTTAGTGGGATAGAATAAACACCTCATTGTACAGCAAATAACAAATAAGTTCAAGAGAAAAAAACTGAAATGTAGCCTCCATGTCAAGACCTCAAACTCAAACAAATAGATCCTCAAGTTACACAATTAACCAAACAAATAGTAGTAAACAGAAGGATAAGGAAACATACCTAAAAGAATCATCCACAGAGTTGCAACAAATCCAATTGGACTGTCTCTACAGAAATCAAACCTGATATGAGAAACAATTATAGAAATGAATATCAAATATCTTCTAAGAAGGACATATTTTAAAATATATAACAGTACAGCACAGTCTAACTAGTCTATTAAATCAATTTATATTAAATCATTTTTTTCTTTAAGAGAGTTGAAAAAAATGAACCAATATGAATCCTATACGTACACATACACACACACACACACACACACACACACACACACACACACACACACATATATATATATTTCTTTTCGTTTCCAAACTTCAATTTTAGTTCCTAAATTTTTTATTATGAATTAAAAGATTATTGTCTAAATTTCATTTTTCCTATATGGTCTAGCTAAGTAACGAAAATTTAGGGTTCAAGAGAAAAATAAATAAATAAATAAAAGCAGAAATAATATTTACTTATAATGTCTTAACGATTTCCTTTTAAAATTTTATTTTGTGCAACAAAATGGAGTGCTAGGATTCGAAAATGGAGGAAATCTGTGGAAATAGAGAAGGAGAGGCTAACCTTTGACGAACTAGGAATGGAGCGAGGTGATATAAGGTTTTGAGAGCGCAGATGTGATGTTCGAAAGGGAAAGGAGAAAGAATCCCTAGCTGTTGGAAAAAAAAAAGGGTTTTGATAGAGAAAAGAAAGAAAAAGAAAAACAATCTTCATTAAGGGTATTTTGGTCCAAACCAGTAAAAAGTGGGTTAGTTTTTTTTTTTTTTTAAAAAAATTGCTATTTTTCAAACTTCTAATTGTACAGTGGCTATTTTTCAAAAAAATCCTCACCAAAACTTCTTGTGGAAGCCACCACTCTTGTTGAAGGCTGGTTACCTTCCTAAATAAGACCTAAGACATGGTAACAAATCAAGATATTAAACACAATAAAATATGATAAATCCATTAAACTAGTTAGTGATGGTACTTTGTAATCATTCAAGTATTATATTTTAAAATTATTTAGTCTATTATTTAGACATATATTGATTTTTTTAATTTATTATTTTTTAATATTCAACAAACATGTCAATTTTGCAAAATTGTTTTATTTTTGGCCAAAAAAGAAGATTTTTTAAAGTTAATTTTAGCACCAAAAAAAAGATTCTTTTTTTTTAAATTAATTTTATCATTTAAAACCAAATTTAGATTTGAATTTCCAAATTCGTATATGTTTTAAATTGGGAACGGAATAGATAAAAAGCTACAAAATAATTTAATAAATGGATTTGAGTTTATCTATCTCCATAAAATAGCTTAATGGTTTTATTTAGATGGAGTTTAATATGAACACAATGCAACACAAGAAGTTGCTTGGTAATTTGTTGTGCTACAAAGATCTTTATATTTATCTATATTTTGTTAAAGTTTAGTTAATATTAGTTAAAAAAGAGAATTAAGATGACAGGACCATCCTCGGAATCCTTTCCAAGCACCAGAAGTGGTCCTATCTAGGGAAATCCTATCAAATTTTCTATTGAAAATTTAATAAAATCTCTGCATAATTTGAATATAACCTAATAGTATGAATAAAATATTATAATTTTTTTTTTGTAGAATTCTCATAAATCATCAATCATAAACATCAAGGGTCCTAACTCAAGACCAGAGAGAGAGAGAGACAGAGAGAGAGAGAGAGAGAGAGAGAGAGAGAGAGAGAGAATATAAAAGTTATACATATTAAGTTAATCTACAAGAGTAATCTAAATATAAATGAACAACTATAAAATAACAAAAGTACCGAATATAATTTAGACATCAAAATCAGCAAAAGAAGGAATATATACTATCATCAAAATCAAAGAAAACGAACAATATATCAAAAGCAAAATAATATACAAACAATGAAGATACTTGAACATAATTTATGTAACTTGTTAGCTGAGGCTTAAGGGAAACAATTTGAAAATAAAATTAAGAGATAAGCTCAGTGAACAGAATGAAATAATAATATGAAAATAATAATATATTTTCAAAATACTTTTCTTAAAATTTCATTTTCGCTTTTTTAAAAATTCCCATATTCTAAAAAGTGTCTTTCATGAAATTCATGAATTTTCTCAAAAAATATAGCAAATTTCATATTTCTAATGAAAATGTTTGTCAATATAATACCAATCATGACCTCTTGTACTTAATTAAATAAATTATATTTTTTAAAAAATAAATTATAAACAAAAATAATAGTTCCATGACCATAATCCATATAATACTAGAACTTGCTTATCATGCTAATACCAAATCCTAGACTATTAGCATCCTAAGACATCGTAGAGCCAATGAGAAAGGGAAAAACTATCATATGAACTTTAGTGTCCCTAAAGAGTCGCAAAGCTAAGATCTCTCAACCAGCTTCTAAATCACATAATAATAGTTAGAGATTGAATAATATATTGTAATGCCCCATTCTCTTCCAACATTGATATTGCACCTCATTTATCCATCACATTCCAAACAATATGGAGTTTTGTTCTAACTTCCCAATAGATCATCAATCATAAGATTATTCCCATTAGAACACATTAACTATATAGTTTTCTCAAACCCTGAAGCAAACAACTCTAAGAAGGTCTCAATTATTAAAAAAAATGTCTATTTTACATTTGAATCACCACTGTTCCACACCTAGCAATATGAGATTGGACACCAAGTGGTTTTTGCTAGTAAAATGGCTTGTTAGTGCCTCGCACTTGTCCACACTTACTCTAACGGCATCACAATGGTTCATCCTTAATTGTCACAATCCACCCACTATATTGTTTACTGATCTTGTCTTTTCTTATCTCACATCTTTCAAAACTTATAGATCTTACATATATATATTCATAACCGAATTCGTATCTATATTTGTAATCATAGTATTGCTTGGCATACAGTATCACATATTCATATGTATCTCGTAACAAAAAATCATTCATCCCTTTATTTCCACAATACCACAAAAAAAATAAATAAATAAAAAGAAACTTTATATCAGAAATCAAATCAAAACTTTCAAATCCATAAATCAATAATTACAAATATATATTTATACTAAAAAGTCCTGTTGATTCCAAGAAATACCCAAAAATCCATAAATTTCTCAAAATCGAACCATGATATTCGAAAAGCCTTTTAATATCCAATAGTCCCTTTCGACCATAAAAAATCATAAATATTCAATAATCAAAATCGTCAAAATAATTTAATGCCAACATTCACAATTATTCATGAATATATTAAAATTTGAAAACATTTAAAATCTTACCAAAAATCACATTAAATGATAACTTTTACATATATTCATATATATAAACAAATATAATTATATAGTCATAATTTAAATTTCCATAAGACTTCAAAATCATGAACTCATAAATTTAACATGTCCAAAACATTTATGAAAAAAACTACTTACAAAGATACAGCTCACTACTAATCCATGATTGGATCACTTCCAATTTCCTTTCTAGTGCCTAAAATATCACAAGAACATTTTTTAGACTTCCAAAAATTAAACTAAAGAATTGGTGCTTATGAAATTTCTTAAAATAAGTTTTATGACTTTAACATTACCAAAATTAGACACTAAAGGATCTAATTATATTTTGAGCCCCTTGGATCGAAAATCCAAAATTGAGGTTTTTTACTCTAAGACTAATTTTATGAAATTTAATCTTCCATTTTATCCAATTAACATCTAATTACACAATATCAACTTCAATTTTGTCCCAAAAATTCCAATATTATTTGGGATAACTTAAAGTTTGTGGGAATGGGTAATAAGATTGTCAACTCACCTTTGTCCAATTTCATTGTCTATGATCGAAAAATTCATCAAAAAATTCGCCTAAATTTGATGTTGATGGATATTTTAAATCATGAGGAATTTCGATGAACGAAGGTTAGGAATAGATTCAGCAAATCTAAAGTCGGAGAGGGGTTTTATAGGGCAGCTTGAGTTGGCTGAAATCTGGCCAAATGGCTAGAAAATTGAAAATTGCCACCATTGACTTTGCCAACCCAATCTAGACGCATTTGATGGCAGTTGGCCATGATTTTTAATGACCACAGTTGCCAAAAGATGGGCTTCCTTGCTAGTTGGAGTGTGTCGTTGATGGTAATTGGAAAAAAAAGGTTAATCAGCGATGACCCGATTAGGAGGGTAAATGGATCATGAGATGGAATTTTAGGTTTTTCTGAGTATGTTGGGGTTTTTTAAGACTTTTTGGGTATTTTAAATTTGTTTATATAGGGCACAGTTTCCAATGTATAAATAGATATTTGGATCACTAACATATAAAAATCCAAAACTGATTAGAATATGATAAAAATATTGATAATTAAATTTTTACAAAATTATAAATTTTTAACCGTAATTTAGAATTTGATATCCTCGTTAGTCTATGAATTTGTTTTAATGAGCTTTATGCAATAATACAAAAGTTAAAACCAAAATCTATGCCCAAAAAAAGTCAAATTTAATCGTACATAAAATTTTAATTTGGTAAAACCATTTAAAAATTTAAGTTCATAAAATTTTCATGATTGTTACACAGAATGTACACTTGTATTAAATATTATCAAAATCTTATAGAAAATCAACAAAATGGGTTCACTCTTTCATGTCATTCTTTTCTTGGTCTACGTGAGCATAGATATACTTTTGAAGTTTCAAAGTTCTTTCAAATTAATAAATAAACTATTTGATCCAACTAATATATCAAAAGTCACGCTGATATAATCAAACTTTTTTCCGCGGGCCACCTTAAATGTCATTTTTGAGTATTATTATTATTATGGTGACGCAGGAGGGCAAAGCCCCAGTACTCAAATCAGCTGAGATGCCACAAAAAGCATTGAAAGAAAAAGCTCCTGACATAATCCTTTAGAGCTAACACCCAATTAGACCGAAGACATCCGCGACTAAGACTCTCTCTAAAAATGTGAGAAATTTGCAGTATTCATTTAACCAAATATGAACAAATTGCCTTCTATATTTATTATATAGAAGAACGTATTAGTTGATTAAAGACTTGGACTTTAATTAAGAAGGTAAATATTCACTATTATTATCTAATCCAAGGTTAGTCAAACTTATAGATCCATCATTTGTGATTGCAGGGTAAATCAGCCTTTATGCTTCCAACTTTTATTATTATTATTATAACATATATATAATTTAACATAATCTAATTTTGTGTCTTAATTTAATTTAGTATAGTTAAAAATGAAAATTACATCAACATTATTTATTTCTACAAGAATGGGAAATAATAGTAAAATTTATGTTGAAATCATTACTCAAATTTAAAACAAAACTAAAGAAGAAAAAAGGAAAATGGGAGAGGTGAAGTGACATCAGCAGGGGGGAAAGTTGAGCGTCATGATGTACGGGCATTGACTGACCAATTGGAACAGGTCCTATGAATCGAAAATCCAACACTGCATGGACCACGTGACCAGAATATTTAGCTCTCCCTCTCTCTTTCTTTATTTATTTTCTCTAGGATTTGGACTATTCCAAATATTCGTAGTTATTGTATATATATATATATTATATTTTGATCAAAGTAAAAATTATACTTTATATAAACAAATAGTATAATAAAAAAACTAAATTATATAATATTTCCATGTTAACATCATAAATAAAACATATAGTTAGAAACTTAGCACCACGCGCAATACCATTACAATTATTAAAATTGTTTCACAACCATTCTTCTACTATTGCCAAGCCAACGTTTACCAATCCAAGGTTAAGGATACTATTTTAACCAAAAAAAAAATATTA
Source organism: Ziziphus jujuba (assembly GCF_031755915.1). NCBI lineage: Eukaryota > Viridiplantae > Streptophyta > Magnoliopsida > Rosales > Rhamnaceae > Ziziphus > Ziziphus jujuba. The sequence goes on from NC_083384.1 coordinate 24,511,152, forward strand.
AAGATATTATCCTTGTAAAAAAACTATGAACTTTGCTTTTTCTTTTTTTCTTTTTTTCACAAATTGAAAATGTTAAATGGTTAGAGATTGTTGTGCCATTGCAATACAAAATGATAGATGCATTTCAATTGAGCAATAATCTATGGATATTTATTTTATAGTTCTGTATATATGAATAAACATTGCACTTAAAATAATGATAGTATTCAAAATTTTACCGTACTGATCAAAGTTGGAATAGTCTATCAACCATCTATGCTAATATGGATAAGACATCTAGTTGTAAAATCACCGTCATATACAGCACCATCAAATTTTTATCAACTATTTAACAACCATTCTAATTAATATTGCCAGAGAAACAATCATTATACTATTGCCAAGGTTTTGCATTTATCATATATACAAGGTTAAGGAATGGATACCGAGCTAAAGATCCTTGTACCAAAACATAAAATTTGCTACATTATTTTTTGTCCACAAAGGTTTGCGTTCCCGTGCCGACATCTCAGTGTAAGCTCCCACCGGAACCGTACACGTGGTCCCATTTCATTATCCATCATTGCTTTGGCATACTCTGGCAAAATCTCCCATCAGATCTCGCCCTCGGTCAGCGATCTTGGATTCTCAGACTGAGTGAGTTGGAAAGAAGGGGTAGAGGTGGTGGCCCACCTACAAGTCAAAATCAACAATTTTTGACAGTTCAGTCAAATTTGTTTGTTTGGACGTCTTTCATACGCGCCTATAATGGAGGTCCCTGCCGGTGGGTCACATATCGTTTAACTGCCCCATATGTAGGTCTACTGACTTATGATTCCGAATAAATCACCTATCATTATTGGCTTTCTGGTGGGACCCATCCCCCTAACGTAGGAGCAATATGTAAAAAAGTTTGTAGCATTTATTTATTTATTTTTCTTTCTTTATATAAATTAAAGAAAATAACTAGTTTCTTTTTCTGTGATATTAAATAGTATGGGGACGTTCAGCCAAAAAAAAAAAAAAAAAAAAAAAAAAAAAACAACATTGTATGGGGACAATTCAAATAGAAAATATTGTGTAAGCTGAAACAATTCAATAGTAAAATTACTGTTTTTATAGAATATAACTCCGAGTAATATAAAAAAAAAATTAATATATTTGAGTTCATCAATAAAGTAACAATAACTCAAAACACATATACATATATATATATATACATATATATATATATATCTATTTAGAAACCTTGACGTCAAGACATCATGTAAATTGTAATATTGTGTATGACCTTTTTTTTTTTTTTTCTTGAACTAAAAAAGATACATGCTGATAGTATTATAAACATCATATCATAATTCTGCATCATACGATATTATATTAAAAGATCATTCATGAGATAATAACAGAACGATTTATCAATATTCAAATCTCAACTTGCAGATTCGCATATATAAAGGTTAAATAGTTTTGTTATGCCAAGCTACCATTTTTGGTGATATGACCTATTATTGTCAGACATGAGCATTTAAAAATTTTTGAAAAAATTGCCTGAAGCATACAATCTTATCTCAGTTCATCGTTCAGCACTCTGTATTTCTTTTAATAATATTTTAAATATCGATGCAACAATAATATGTCATATAAGATATTTACCTAAAACCTTGGTGACAAGCTTAGAAAACAAAAATTTATAATAAAAGTACCTATTTGACATTTTTATAAAGTTTAGGGGCAATTTTAACACTTTCATTCCATAGTTCAGCGTTGTTTTATTAACTAACCCTTATTTATTTTACATGGGGAAATTCTATGAAATGATGCTTAAGAGAATTTCAGCCCCAAAAAAAATAAAAAAACAATTTTAACTCCTAAAGTACATAAGAAGACTTCATGCAGAATTTGGGTTTGAAGGTTTTCTTGGCTCCTTTAAAAATAATAATAAAAAAAAATCCAATAATTGTTACTCTAAACAATTGCTCTTTTTTTAATTTTAATTTTGGACATCTATAATGATTTATTTTGTGATAGAAAAGCATTAAATATCTTTTTTTGGAAACTCTATTTCAGTTCTAACCTTCTAACTTAATCCTTTGAGGTTTGCAAAGAAAAAACAAAAAATAATAAAAAAAATAATCCTTAATATGTAAGATTGAATTGGATTAAATTATTTAAAATCATTTCAATTATACTGGGATAAATTTGAAATAATTTAATTTGATCAGGCTAAATTTAAATTAGGCTAATCTAATTCAGTCCAGTCTTGCATCACAAACAAGCAGGTCTTAAAGGATTTAACGACAATTTCTTAATCTAATTTGATAACAAACCAATTTTTATTAATTCTGTTTGTATTTTTATTAAGAGTTAATTGCATTTTTTAGTACCTTTAAATTTCAAAATATTGTAATTTAAACCTTTAATTTTAAATTTTACCGTATTGAATCCTCTATTTTTTATTTGTTGCACTAACCCGTTGCTAGGTTATGTGGAGCATTCCAAAAATAATCTTTTCTTGGTTGATATTAAAGAATTTGGAAAAAAATTTGATTAATTTGCACCACCTTAAAAATGTAGTGGATTTTAAAACCAAAAACCTAAATTGCAATATCTTGAAATTAAATGGTATCAATGTGCAATTAACCTTTTTATTAGATATTTGCACCATTTGTTTATTTGGTTAATTAGTTCTTTTTAGATTATAATATATTCTAAACCGAGCAACTAAAGGTAAATTTTCGCTAGTTTTACAACTAAATTACTTTAATTAATTAATTTGATTATGAATGATTTATTATGTTTTCGTATTTATTATGTGCATAAATATCTTAAATATATGATAATTAAGATAATATAATTATGATGGCCCATCAAATGCCTCAGCCTTTTGAGCCAAATACTTAATTAATTAATTTGATTATGAATGATTTATTATATTGATTTTTCATATTTATTATGTGCACAAATATCTTAAACATATATGATTAAGATAATATACATATTATGGCCCATCAAATGCCTAAGCCCTGAGAGCCCAGTACCCTCATACTTAGGTTACATTTAGATTTTAGACATGCCGTGGGTCCAGTAACCTGCATAACAAATTTTAGACAAAGGTGAGTTCACAAATGTTCGTCAACATGACGATCACTACAACAATAACAATAAAAAAATAAAAAATAAAATAAAAAAACTACTGCATATATAATCATATTTAAAAAAATTTTCAATATGAAAATTAATATAAAATTTTTATTATTTAATTTTTTGAATTGTATTAAGAGTTGAGATTTAAAATTAAATTTATTAATCGTTGGATTCTATAAGATTTATTTCTATTTTAGTATGTTATTAAATTTTTATTTAATCAATTTTTAGATTTTAAATTATAATTTGTTATATAATCTAATAATTATTAAAGATGAATTTTAGTTTAATAGAATAAAATGAATATTATTTGAATTGAATATAGATATATATATATACATATATATAATATACATTTTCTTAAAGACTCATTTTCAATTTCATTTAAAATATTTGAAGTTGCAATGGACATGCTCAATATTTGATCTATGTTTCATACGATCAATCGGCAAACTAAGAGTCCTCTTTTCACAAATACCTGTGGATTTCAATTTATTAAACTAATTAAATTGGTCTTAACTTTTATTATGTCAAAAATATCATTCTTACAAACACAGACACGCTCAATCAAAGAGCCAAGATACAATGTCAACGAAGGAAATAATTAAGGTTATATGGAGAATATTTTAAAAAGATGATTAATGAGTATGAGCTGTTGGATAATGTTTGGTTATGTTTCCATATATTCCTTATTTAAAAGAAATAATTAACTTTTGCTTAACCAATTTTGTTTTCCTAGTTTTGAGCAACAAAACGATATAGAATGTAACGAAAGTAAAATCCAAAAGATAAACCAAAAACATAAAACTATAAAAAGTATTTATGTAACTTCTCTAATGAAGAAAAAAAAAATAGAAACAATATTATTTACCCAAAAAGAAAAATAGAAAGGATATTAAGGACATAATCATTAATGAAATGGGTGGAATACCAAAAAGTGATTTTTTACCATGGACTTTTTAACCACGAAGATGTTGCGGCTACAATCACTTTTACCTAACCGTTGTCATTTCAAAAAAATAAAATAAAATGAAAATAAAAAAACAAAAAAAAAAAAATTTAACCTACATTAATTGTTTCTAGAAACCATTTTATCAACACATATTGCGTCTAATGCCTTATTTATGGAGAAAATTAATAAACGAAAGAAATTAATATACTTAATTTTTTTTTTCTTTCTTATCCATTTTAAGTTAGTGGTGTTGATGCCAAAAAATCAACAATCAGTTAAGCCACATTCAAGTCAGAAGAGAGACTCAAATTTTATAAATAATTAAATACCAAAGCCTTTATATAGGCTTCGAAAAATAATTTTGATAGAAATAAAATAGGGATAAAAATATAACAGAATTAGAACGCATTTTATATAGGGATGAATTACTGAGTCCTACTCAGTTTATTAATATGATAAGGTAGAGTTTAGATTGTCCTCTACTTATCTAATTGGACAATTTGGGAATTGTAGAAATTAAATTTACCCACATAGTAAACAATAATCTGAATTCAAATTTCAATACCTCTAATAATGATAATAATAATAATAATCTTAGGAGCATAATGAGTTGTCATTCACAAATTCTCATCATTTTCTATTTTTTATTTATTTTTATGTTGGGTAAAAACTAGTTTCTATTGTTTTTATCAAATACGGAGTTAATTTCTTCTTTGCACTCCACTTTTTTTCCTTTTGTTTCTGCTTTTTCCGGTCATTCCACTTGTCAAATCACAGTGTATTATACTCTATATATACTAGGAAGACTCTTATTCTGTTTTAATTTTTCTGATGTATAAAAATATATATATATATATATATATTTCATGAGATATATATATATATATATAACGAAAATGCCTAGGTGGAAATCTAGTACACGTGCAAAAGTTCAAAAAACCGTCTGAATCTCAAGGAGAATTGGTTGTACCAAAAACAAAAAGGGAAGCAATAGAAATTGAGTAGCGGTTGGGATAATTTAAGGTTAGTTACACCAACAAGAATGATAGAAGAAGAGAGGCAACACATGATATTGGTTGTGCCACAGTACAAAATAGAGAAGAGGAAAGATGAAAAAAGGTATAAGATTTAAGCACATGTTGCCAAATATTCCATCATAAAAAAGTTGGTGAGATTGGTTCAAATTTGCCAATTTTTGAATTCTTTACAAGTTATTATCAACGATTACAAATTAAAGTGACAGATATGATTTTTTTTTTTTTATTTCTAATCTCTAAAAAAAGTGCGAAATTGGAATTAAGATCCTTTTTTTTTTTTTATATGATTTTTGTCAAAGTTGTTATATATACGATTAAGATTAAATAAGATTTACCTTTATTGAATCATTGAATTCTCATTTAAAGAATATAATCTAATTTATTGATAGATTCCATATAAATATATATATTGGGATATTCTAATAATTTTTGGAATGAGTTATTATGATTTATTATGTTTTAATTTTAATTCTTTAATTTATTAATTAATTCACATTTGAATTGCAAACTCATATCATCATTGTTTGTATCAGTTGACCTATTAAAAGAATTGGATTCTTGTAATGAGTTAAGACCACTTTGCACATTTCTTTGCTCTCCCTAGATAATTGCAAAATATATATGTAACAACATTTCAACATAATAATAGCAACACAAATTGTCTAGCGACATATCACATGAGTAGATTTGGTCTACAACTTTTCCCATAGCTAAAATTCAAATTAGAAAAATATATATATATATATATATATTGACATTTATAAATCGTAAACTATATATGTTTTTTTTTTTTTTTTAGTTATTATGCATTCTGAATTTTACTTTTCATTGCATTGTTGCACCCTTCTCAGTTTCTCTTTAACTTTTTAACCAACTTGTCACATGATTAGTACATAGGAAAAAAATGATGATGCAAAATGTAATTTTATATAGTTTAAAATGCAAAATGTAAAAATTGATGGAAAAAGAAAAAGTGAAATTCATGATGCAGAGTGTAAAAAAAAAATTAGGCACAAAATATCTAACCGTGTGTAATTTAAACCCCATTAGTGCCAATATCGATCCCTTAAAAAATTGCTTTCAATCACCATTGGAAAACTGTCGACTAATAGAAATCGATTATCTGTGCTCATTTAGTTAAAACATATTAAGTTGATCTATATTATATAATTTATCTCATCTCTATTTTTCCACAAAATAAGAAAGAAATTAACAAATCCTGTAGATTAAAATGACATATCAAAACCTTCTTTTCAAGGTCTAGATAGAATTGGGTATATAAGTGAAAGAAACAAGTGGTAAAAAGACACCAATGTGGAGTTTGTCAGATTGAAAGAGCAATAATTCAAAAAGTATAATTTATATGTTTTTTTTTTTAGTTACATGTGCCAATTAAGGGTCTTGAAGGGTGATAATACTTACATAATCTAGGACCACATACAGAATAATTTAGATAATAACAAAAATAGACGTATATATAAGCGAAACGAAATTGTGCGGGTTGGTGAATATATAGCACAAAAAGAGTGAAGACTTTTTTGGCAGCATTTCCAAGCCAAAGCTTATTTACTCAAAATTAACACTTTTACATAGTCTACCATGTGATACAACAGTAAAAAGTAAAGTAGAACGTATCCTTCTTTTCAAAAGTATATTACTTCTATATTTATTTTTGCTGTCCCGGACCTCTATGGTAAAAATTGGGTTGTCCATTAACTCTATGGACCATAATGGCCAGAAACGAGGATCAATTACATATTTTTAGATCCTAAAGGTGCCTAAACACACACAGATACATTTATATAAGTAATTATTTTATGATGTGGATGTCTATATTTTTTAACGTCAAAATATTTATAAAAATTTAAAATTATTATTTTTGTATAATAATATTGATAATAATTTTTTTAAAAATTATTATTTTTATAGATATTATATGTTAAAAATGTATGAACATCCACGGCATAAAAACCTCTATATATTAAGTATCACACATTTAAAAATTTTAATTATGCCAATACCAGCATTAGCTATGGGTTTCTTAGCCACAATGATTTGTTGTAACTAAAACTACTTTTAACTACAACAAATAATTTTTAGCAACAACAATTAATTTTATCTAGAAGAGCAATTGTGGGTAAAACCTGTTAGCCACAAGATTGGTTGGCCACAACATAGTAACGGTATTTTATTTTGGCTAATAATATTACCTACAAAATTTAGACAAACTAAAATTTCGCTATAGCTAATACCCTCTTTTTTCGTCGTACATGTAACTTATTTTTGGAAACACTTTGGTCCATATTGAGTTTAAAAATTGAACTTTTTGTATGGTTATCATGGTTTGGTCATCAAGTGAAGATGCCTAGTATTAATTTTGATACAAAGTTATTATGGAGTGGAAATTTATTTATTTATTTATTCATTTTTATTTTTTTTTCTAGTTGTGGGGAAAGAGGGAAAAGGGAAATGTTGAATTTTTGGTATGGAATTGAAATTTTTGTCTTTTAGTTAGTCATCACTAAAAACCAAGTAAATATAGTTTAGGTCTAAATCTTTTATGTTGAATCACAAAATTAGGTGACTACGTTACAACATAGCATGGCTGGCATGGACTGCAAAAATACGTATATGAGACTTGGAAAATTTTGAGGCAAAAAAATAAAATATATATATATATATATATATATGACACAGGAAAAGAATTTTGGGTTTTGACTTTTTCCATGGATATATATATAGAATAACTATTTTATCAAAGGATCGTTACTTAAATCAAGAATTGTTGCGTGACAAAGGACTATTATTAGACATGTGATACTTGTTATTTGAATTTAAATCTAAAATCCTAAACTGAATATAACGTCTCTTAGCACTTACTATAATTATTTCTTATTTAATAAGATTAGAGATTTTACAATTTGAGAACTTTTATATATTAATAATATTTGAAATACCAAATTCTTTACCAGATGACATTGAATTTTATATATCTATATTTAGGTTATATAAAATTTTCAACTGTTAATGTATAATCACATCATATATATGCTACATTATTTAGTAAATAAATTTGATACCCCTAGCATTTACTAGCAATATCTAATCTACCAAGTTATTTATCAAGTATACATTTGTTATTATTTAATTAGTTAACATATTAATATATCCTAAAAATTGATAAGTCAAACCTTTAAAAAAAAATGTAACTAAATATAAACCAATTAAATAATAATATGTATACACTTAGTAAATAACTTAATAGATTAGATATTGTCTTTAGCATTATTCAAATTTTATATAGTAAATCTAGAGTGACAAGAATTTTTTATCAAAATTTTGGTATCCAGTAATTTGACCTTTTTTAGTGGTTTTGCCTCCCATGAATGTAAAATAGTGTCAATTTAACGATCATTATTAAACTATTACATAATTAATTATCAAAATTTTAGTTATTAAATTTGTTGCCTGTAGTATTGTATATAATAGTCAGTCTTCTATCAAGATATCATAATAGATTTTCTATAAGGACCTTTATTATTGATTTTTGGATTGTTTTAAAGGCTGAAATTTAAAGATATATGTAGAATTTATATGAGTCCATCAAAACACTAAAATCCTAGAACAACATAGCGAATCCTGTCGACATTCAGATAAAATCTTTAAATCTCATTCTTTGAAAAGATCAAAAGATTGACATAAAAGGTTCTAATGGAAAATCCATTGGAATTACCTAATAGAAGACTTGCTAATGTATTTAGTATATATTGTAAGAATTGTGTTTGTCATTTTTAAAATATTTAAAATTGATCCTAATTATTTGATGACTAACTCAAAATTTTGACAAACATTGAGATATATACATATATATATATATATATAGTCAGACTCACGTAACATTCACCTTATTTTAATAGAGTCAAATCCACTCTTAATGACCATTGGATCATATTAAAAATTAAGATTTAAAATTTAAAAAATGATCAAATATATATTTAATGACATATAAAATTCTATTTAGGAAAAGTGAACTCTGTTGGGATCCGTTGACTAATAAATATAATTTTAAATTTCAATTTTTCATGTGATTTAAGGGATGAAAAAGAATAAGATCATATTGAATTTCATATTAAGGATCTAATTTGATCCTGGTTATATATATATATATATATATATATATATATATTTGCACTCACACACAAAATTTATTTCTTATTAAATTGATCGATAGTATTATACTAAATATATATGAGATCAACCGTTTAAATTTAATTTTAAAAGATAGTCCAAATCCAATTAAACAAATTTCAAAAAAAATCTAAAGAGGATGTATTCAATTTAGAGTTTGATGGACTTAAAATGAGTTATAGACTTTAAAGGATTTGATGGATTGTTATGGAATTCTACAGACTCTATAAACATTTTATAAGAATCCAACGAAATTTTTGGGTTAAAGATTAGATTTCATATTGATAATTTTCTTCATAATTTTATTGTTAAAATCCTTTCAAATCCATTAAAATCTATCATTTTTTAAAATCTTTTAAAATCAATAACTTTTGAGTACCATCAAATTTTAAAAGAATTCTACAAAATCTTAATTGAATACATCTAGATTCTAATAGACTTTTATAAAATCTATTAAAATCTGAATTAAATATCATTAGATTTATATGGATTCCTTTAAAATCTAAATCGAATACCTCTAAACTTTTAAAAACTTTTAAAATTCTTCAAATTCTAAATTAAATACACCCCTTTAAGTGTTATAAAAAGAAATATTTAATATAAAATTTACTTGTCAACCTAATAAAAATGTGGTTATATACATACATACAATCTCTTTTTCAAGCGTACATATTGTAAATGGTGCTCGCCTAAGTAACAAGAGCGAAGGAGGGATAAGAGAGAAAAAGAGAATTATAAGTAGCATTGGAAGAGGGAAAGATTCTTGTATAAAGAGAGCGATGTCCTATACTAATCATTATACATCCTTTCCCTTTAACACAAAAAAATGAGTGGAGTGAAGCATAAAATGCTGGTGAAAAGCTTAACGAGAGAGCGAGAGAGAGAGAGAGAGTAGTTGTTGTGCGGTCACCATTGGTAAGCCCTTGCCGACAAGAATTTGTGTCTCTCCACTAAATGAGTAATTAGAAGACCTAAAGATGGTAAAATAATACCTCACTCAATTCTATATCTACTTTTCTACTGACTTTACTTACCAAAAAGTTAAAGACCCACCTGAATTATTTTCACCCTAAATTTACTATGTGACGTAAAGGGTGGGAGTGGTTATGAATCAGCTTAAATCCATCAAAGAGATTCAAATTTCAAACTACCTGAAAAAGGGTTTTTTGAATACATAGATACATAGATGGAAATTTGTGTGGACTATTCCTTGAAAATTTCTTTTGAGCTCCTGAAATTTCTATTAAAAAGATGCTAAATCAACTGCTTAAAGCTTTTCCAAAAATAAACTACAATAGCTTTCCATAATCGGGGAACTGCTTTACTTGGATTGCTAAGGGTTGGTGACTAGCCATTTTCATTCATTTGTCTCTGTGCCTTCAATACAACCCACTAACCATAACTCACTCTAAATTTTATTTGTCTTCTGTCCATATAGCTACATGTTTTATTTATGCGTATCGTAATTATCAAATTATAAAGTGTGATTTTTAGGATTAAATATCACTTTATTAGCTAATATTAATTTATCTTATAGATAACTGTTTCAAAAAGTGTAGCAGTTTACTGGTCATTTAGTTGGCACCTTTAGTTTTTGGCATTTGTAAATTAAAAAGAGAATTTTTTTTAATTGTATACCCATGCATTCTTTATCAAGATACATCAACCATTTGTTATTGCAGCCATGCATTGTTAACATTTAGAAAAGCATACACCACCATGAATCACTATTCAAAAAATGGATTTAACTATTTTCGGACTATTTGTAAAATGCTATTTGTTCACTTAAATTAATATTGATATATTGAAATATATGATTTTATATATATACTCAATTTATAAATTTTAAAATGTATGAAATATAGATATTAAGTTTAAATGTTCAACATCATGTGAACTTCAACACTTTCTACCTTTTGAAGCAAAAGAACTTGACAATAAATCATGATGAGAAATTTGAATGAGTAGGGCCAATTTTACTTTGTGTTTATCTTATTAACTGACAAAAACATTAAAAACTCAAGTCAAGAGAGGGTCATGATGTTTTAATTTGTACCATCTCTTCAATTCTTTTTAGTCTTGATTTGGCTCTTCTCAGTCCTCAAATGGAGAGAATTCTAATCCTTCCTAGCATCTTCAAAGCATTATTCGATCCTAACCATAAGGGCAGTGAACAACGGACAGAATAAAGAAATTCAAAGAATAAAAAAGGAAAAGTAGAAAAAGGGAAAGAAAGAAATAAAGAGGAGAGGAATGAATATTGTACAAAAACATATTGGTGTTATTATTATCATAATTATGAATTATTTTTTTATTCCTTAAAATATGACATACAACAATTTCACAAACTGACCAACTTCAATTCTGTTGCCAACAAAAACTGATCGAATGGATTGATGTATTTTATATATAGCATCTGTGTCAAGTTAATTAATATTCATGTAAGAACTTGCATCTGTATATTAGAACTGATTTTTTCCTCAGCTATAAATTAGATCATATGTCAAATGTCATTGGTGACACCTCATTAAATGTTTAAAAATTAAATATCCAATTGGGTAAGTGGCAATCACTAACAATAATTACGTGATCATATATTTGAATATTAGTTGGGATATATAGTTCAAATATATAATATTTATTTTACTTATTTAAAAATGGTTTACTAAAAAAATATTGATGAATCATATAATATGAATATAGTAAATTAAAAAATCACTAATACATTTTTAAATTATAACTTTGAAATGATACAAAAACTATTAAAAAAATCCAATAAAAATATAAAGGGCCTAGTTTAAGAATTTCTATACATATAATATAAAATCTCTCTTGTCAAACTTACACATAGTGAATAATTGCAATTAAATTAGATCATGGAGATGGAATTAAGAAGAAAAATCTTTTAAAAAAAGTTGTGAAAATTTGAGTGATTTTAAGGTTTGAGCATCTTCATTGCTGGTTCATACCGACAATGGTCCTATTCTTTGGGGTCCTCTAAGGAGCTTTCTGGCAATCATGGGGGGAGCATAACCCAATGACTGTGCATGGAACTTCATGAAGGTTTAGAATGTTTAAAAGAGAAGTTACCCACAAACTTGATTTGACTCCTAACCCCTGAAAGTCTCTCTCTCCAAATGACTAAACCAAAGCTCCTTAGAAAAAGACTTCCACTACTTTGGTTTCCAATTTTTAGGGGGCTCCACTTTTTATTTTTACTCCCAACACAAAAACCAAAAGAAAAGCCATGAGATATGGATTAGATAGGAAAACAGTTTCAAGTGCTCCTCCAGCTAATATCAATCTCTCAGGTTATGAGATTTCCTATCAAAAATAAAAAATGAAAAAATGAGGTTATGAGATCTCCTAACTAGCTAGGTTGTTTGACTCATTGCCAAAACCCGACCCATTTTTCATACCCCACCGGACAACCTCTCTGACCTATCACAAAAAGACCCCTAATTCCCTAAATTTTTAAGGTTCAAAATTCTTTATTGGATGCTTTTGGCTAAAACACTCTCTCTTTATGTTTAACCTGGGCCAACCAAGCAATACCAACAACCAACCAACCATATTAAGGTGTCCACCCGAGTTCAACGATATCTTTGTCGAATTGCTTCTGCCACTTAAATCATATCTTATGCGTATAATTCTTAATTATCTATCTTAAGAAACTTGATTAGCATTAACCACATAATTAACAACATGTCTCTCTTTTGCCCAGTTTTTCAGTTTTTATACAAAAATCTAATAAAACTCTAACATGCAGAGAATTACAAGGTACTGTTTTTAATTCTGCTCCAAAAAACTGTTGGACCACTGATGCTCGTTTTGATGTGCAACGTGTGAGTGTGAATTTAGATGTTTAAAATTTTAAACTCTGATATCATATTAAATTAATACGTTTAAATCTATTCTGATATTTAAGCTATTTTAAGATTTTAAACTCTCCCATTTTAATCAGCATTCAAATATTTTACCAACTTATTTGTTTGCATCTCAATATTAGAGTGGAAGGAACATCTAGCCTTTTTGCATTGATTCTTTTGAGCTAAGAATCCTCTAGATGAGCAAATAGACCCTTTAAATGAGAACCAGTCTTTCTATGGTCTTCTACATAGCAAAAGGGCATTCAGTTTATCTCAGAAAAGGTTTGGTTTTGTAAACTTGAATCATGTTTCAAAAATCCAGTTGGAGTTTCAGATGCATTTAAATTTGCATCAGTGAAAGTGTGCAAATTTACGGTTAGAAGACACTTACCCGTTCCCAATGCAGAGATTGGTCACCAAAATTTAAACCAAGGTAATAAATTTATAATTATACACAGTTGAAAAATGGATGAAAAATCCAGAAAATGTCAAATCCTATTAAGAGCCAAATTGATAAATCAAAAAACTGTATTTTTCACCCCATCCTGGATCAAAAACATAGTTATATAACTAGCTATTGCATTTTAGTGGCTCAAAAGACACAGAAAAAATGGTGAGAGACAGAGAGAGAGAGAGAGAGAGAGAGAGAGTGAGAGACAGAGAGAGAGGAGAAATTTGAATTGAGAAACAAAAGGAGAAATAATAAAACCTTCCCCTTTATAAATAATATTATTTCGTACTTGGAGGTACAAAATTTTACAATATCCTTCCCTGGTCTGTAACTTCTCTTTGTGCAGCATCTCTATCTTCACAAACGAGAGATTTTCTTTTTCAGCAAACCCAATTTAAAAAAAAAAGAAAAAAAAGGAAAAAAAAAAAAAAGAAGAACTCCAAAATCATGCTAGGGATGGAAGATGGGCAAGTTGATCAATAATTAGACCATGCAGTACTTACAAAATTCAATCCCCCCTAAAACCAGTAGCGATTTCTCTTTCTTCCCCACCTTACTTCCCCTTCAAAATCTTCTAAAGAAGTAAGTAAAAACAGGTACAAAGTAAAAAAAGAAAAAAAAGAAAAAAAAAAAAAAAAAGAAGAAAAAAGAAAAAAAAATAGTAGTGGAAAAGAATTCAATAAATCCTACAAATTTTTAAAATTTCTACTTGGGGAGAGGGAAAAAAAAAAAAATTAAAAATTGTTACACTGAGGATGTATCAACAAGAACCTCATTTAGCACATCATCCTCACCATTTGCTAATGCCAATAGCTCTGCATCTTTATCTTCATCACATGAAAAATCTCTCCTCTCAAGCTTAGAATGAGCTGCAAGAAATATTAGTTTCTGAGCCTTTTCCATACCAACTCTTGAATGTCCATGAGCTGAAACCCACCTCAGTAATGACCAATTGCATTTGAATCCACACGAAGTTGCATGAAGAAAGATTAGCCTCACTGCAACTTTTCCCAATGACTTGAATTCTTTGAGATATGTTTCCCAAACAAGCCTACTGCTTTGTGGATTGGCAATTCTCATCTTCCCGGTTACTGGATCTCTTTCCTTTATTTGCACTGCTCTTGCATATACAGGATCAAGACCTTCTGTTCTCCATTTCATGAGCTCCATTAGCGCAATATGCGCTTCTTCTCTCGAAACAAGCCGGGTTATGAGCTTGTCCACGTCTTTCTCTTGCTCGGTCGTTAAGCATTTGAATGGCGGTAGGAACTTCCCACTTGTATCTCTAATCAAGTAAAGTGGATCAAGTATGAATGCTGCAGCCCAAGCTGGATGATAATTCTTCTTGAACCGTCTTTCAATCACTTTCTCAACCGGTCCTTCAACAATTCTAAACTTAGCACACCAATCTTTGACTTTCGATCTAAGATCATCCCAAATTGGTAGGCATTGCCCAACTAGTGGTCTCTCTGTCTCTATATCTTTAGCAATCTCTTTGATCAATTTGACCAAAGAGTGAACCGCTTCGAGTTCATTCCAAAACCCAACATCACCAATCATGTCAGCAATTTCTCTAGCAACTGGGTCTTCCATGGACGCTAGCTTATAAGCTTCATCTAGCAGAACTAACTGAAGAGCTCGAGAGGAACTCAGTATGTCCTCGAGCATGACATATACTGGTTCAAAGTTGATGCTTTCATACTGGCGAAGTGGTACTCTTAATAAACCGGCATGACCATATTCCTGCAATTGATATTTATGGAAACTATTTCTAACCTGGGATTTGTTATTAACAAAATTCGCAAGCTTGAAAGAATTCTCGGTGACAGTCTTAAACAAGGGTAGTTCCTTGCTGAAATCTTTAATCAAACTACTCAGACCCTGAAACTGACAAGAAAGATTAACCATCCAGTGATTCTGATTCTCTAAGTTCCGCAATGCTTTGGCTTTAAACTTGTCTGCTACTATTCCTACACACTGTTGCACAACATTCCCACAAATGCCTGCGACTGTCTCCCAAAATACTTCCTCTGCATATTTCGAAGGCACAGACCCACTAACAAACACTGCCTTCCTGTACAGACTAGTCCCATTTGGAAGATTCACAGTCAAATTCACCAAACTATCTTCACCAAAAACTCCATGATTCCTCGGTCTCCAACCATCCGAAGCAATTTGGAAGAACATGGCGTCTCTGATTCTGGCCTCTGACTCTGCCTTGGCTTCCTCAAACTTGATATCCAATCTCGAGCTTGTGAACTCCCTCCGTGAAATCGCCGGCAAGCCGACCTGGTTAAGGAAAGCTCTGAACTTGGGATGTTCAAGACTCGAAAACGAAACCGACCCACAAGACTCATAGACCCAATCAGCGAGATAATCGAGCGCACAATCTATCTGGGTCTTGCTCAGAGCAGGTCCAGGTGAAGTTTTAGGACTTTTGAGCTTCTTCACACTGTCTTCGAGCATAGCCAAAGCTCCCAAATCATCTTTACCACCCGATAACATCAAATGCTGTTGTTGCTGATGGGAAAGCAAAGACCCACCACCAACACCACTCACCGCGACCACAGTCGTCGCCGCAGACGCTGACATCGACGTCGGCGAGTAACCGAGCTCGCCGCAGAATCTAGACGGATCCACTATAGCCAGCGGAGGAACATGGTGGTACGGCGGAGGAGCCGAGCCAACAACACCACCACCACCAGCAGAAGAAGAAGAGCTGCGCTTGCGGTGGTTGTGATGTACGGAAGCAGAGGAAGGCGAAGCTGCAATATTAGCGGAGGAAGGGGAAATTGAGGAAATGGGTTTGGCTACGGAGTTGAAATTTGGGCAAGTGCCGCGCTTGAGGTGCTCGGAGGCGGTGCGGGATGGGTTGGAGGCGGAGAAAACGGCGTCGCATAGGGAGCACCTGAGCTTGACCGCCTTGGGTAAACCAGTATCGTTGTTGTGGACGAGCATGGGTTCCAAGTGAGACCAATACCAAGCCCCTTTCCCTTTTATAGCTTTCGTCCGTACCATCATCAAACCTTCATAGCGTTTGTGAACAGCTTTCGCAGTGAGCTCGTCAGCTGAAGCTTGTGCTGAAGCTGAAGCTGAAACTACCACTGCTGCTGATGACTCCACGCCCACTGGGTTAGTACTGGTATTAGTTGCCGCCATTGTACACAACCTGAGTGAGAAACAGTACGAACCAAGTTTTTGAGAGATTTTTTTTTTTTTTTTTTTTTTTGGGAGGAAAAATTCTGGGTTTTGTTTTTGATGGATTTTTTTTTTCTAAACTAAGTAGTCCCTCATCATAATCATCATCGTCGTCGTCGTCGTTGTTGCCACCGCTGAGGAACAGAACAGCAAAGTTGATAAAACGACGGCGTTGTTGTTGCATTTAACCGGGTATGACACTCAGCGGTGGCCGGAACTTGAAAGTCCGGCGAGTATCCATGCCGGAGTCCGGCCGATCTGAAAGAATTAAATGGGTTTTGTGGTTTTTTTTTTTTTTTTTTTTACAGACACTGATGGGTCACTTCAGCTGTTTTTGGAGACGAAGTTTGAGAGAGAGAGAGAGAGAGAGAGTAAGCAATGGAAGAGAGAGAGAGAGAAATAAGGAAAACGCATAGGAGAGAGAGAGAGAGAGAGAGGAGTTAAAGGAGAGCCCACGCGCATGCACGCAATGGGACGCGCCACCTACGTGCGCGTGGGAAACATTGGTGGGCTATGTTGATGGAAACTGCGACCATGGAAGTAATAATGCCAGAGTCCCACGGACGAAAACACGACCTGATATTGGTCATCACACACTCCTGATTGGATCGTGAAGTGCACGTGCCATTGAAGAGGGGTTTTTTAGATTTTTGCCACCCTCTCCACACTTCAAGTTTTTTGTTTAGCTTTATTATTATTTTTTATTTTATTTTATTTTCTTCTTTCTCTTTTCTTTTGTGTTGTTGGGGTCTTTTTTGTGGGTCTTGTGGGGAAGAGTTTTTTCTTGTCTGTTTCTTTATTTTTATTTTTAATTTTTTAAAAAATAAATAATTTTTTTTGCCTTTGCTTTACAAGTATATATATATATATATATATGTGGGGAATTTTTTCATTTATTTTTGTGTGTCACAAAAATATATAATTTTGGTTTTCCATTTGTGACTTGTTGCTCATGTGGTTTTATTCAGAATGTGGACATAAAAGGGCAACCTAGGAATTTAATCAATTCCAACCAGTCCCTCAGAGGCAGTGTTGACCAAGACAAAGCAAGAGAATTGCCTTGAAAAAGTTCACCATACGCCATCAAGGCTTGGATTTATCTTTTATATATATATATATATATATATATATATTTTATATTCCTTAATATTATTTTTAGCTACCATTCAGATTTCAGAGTATTTTGATCTTTCAACTATTTTAAAAAATATTGTTTTTTTTTTCAGCTGTGCACATTTTCATCTTTCTCGACTCAAATTCCTTCTCAATTATCTCCTTTCTTTGTTCTATTGTCATATTCAACTTATTTGATATCTTTCGTTGTTTTACTATAAGCAATTCAAAGAGTGAGTTCTGTTAAGAGCACCAACTTATTTATCAACAGTTTGAATATTAATTGATGTAGCAATACGTAAAAATTGACAACTATATCAATTAGTATCTAAAAGTGTTTTTTTTTTTTTTTGATAAAATTAGTATCTCAAAGGTTGATTAAAAAAAGTTAGTATTTATAATAGGGTACATTTAACACTTGCAAATAACCCCTATATTATAGAAAACCTACCCAAATTATTAAAAAAAAAAAACTTATAAGTTAAAGAAAATAAATACGTCAACACAAAATTGCCCTTATAAAAAAATATATAAAAAATTTCAACTATAAAATCACATAATATTTTTCATAACAAATAAATAATATTAATTAACATTAATATTATTTTTAATTTTTTTAAAGAAAATAAATTTTTTTTTTTGCATCTTTTATTTTTGAAGAAAATATTATTTTTCATATATTTTGAAGAAAATGTTATTTTTAATACTCAGATAATAAAAAAAGTTTGGATTGAACTATTTGGCAAATAGTATAATAGATATGTCAAAACTCAAAAGGGTATTTTTATCAAATTAAAATAATTTTTAGCATTTAATTAGTTTGAAGAGGACAATATATCATGCATAATAATAATTGAAGGGTTTATTTCTTATTCTAAAAATAGATCAATGGAGTTTGTGTAATTTATTTTTATAATATTATTTAAAAATAATTAGCTTAGTTGCAATTTAGAATCTTTAGTTTGGAAAAGTTATATTTTTAGCCCTTGAATTGAAATTATTGCTATTTAGCCTCTTATATTTGTTCCATTTTGAATCCAATTGTAATTTTTTTGGGCTCATAATAGTTAGCTGCTCAATACATGGCACTCTCTCATAGGATCAACTTTAAAATATAATTTCTGATGAAAAGTAAGGTTGAAAATACTGAATTATTTTGTTAATTGTTTACAAGTTTTTCTATTGCTACCTATTCCTCTGAGACTTACTTTTTACATACTCTTTTCAATATAGTATATCAGCAGCTTTATAGTTTTTCTAGCCTTAACATGTTTTATATAGTGTAGAAACAACCAGCTAGAAACCTCATCCTCCTAGAAGTCTATCTTGAGGCAATCTTATTGATAATGCTTTACATGTGACTAATCTCTTTAGAAATATATCATGCTTAAACTGATCTGGTGGTGTTGGTAATCAAAATGAAGTTGATTTCTCTTCAGCTGACATGGCATGCTTTTGCTGAGCTATTGTATGAAGACACAGAAGCTTTTTTTGTTGCTGATGTGGTACATTATCGGGCCCCCTTAAGCTGGAGTGGGGGAAAGGAAGAACTCCCAGCTTGAACCGACAGTGAGAAAAAGATTGCCAGGAGAGTGGTTTAGTGAAAACATCAGCAACTTGCTGGGTAGAAGGTAAATATCAAGTGACTAAAGTGTCGTCAGCAACCTTTTCATGAACAGAATGATAATCTAAGGCAATATGCTTAGTTCTCTTGTGGAAAACAGGATTAATTGTCATGTGAAGGGCACTAATGTTCTCACACAGCAACTGCATTGGTTTAACGTAAGAGAATCCAATGTCTTGAAGAATGTATAAGAGCCACAAAAGCTTTACCGTGGTTGTTGCCATTGCCTGATATTTAGATTCGGCACTTGACCGGAAAACGATAGACTGCTTCTTAGAGGACCAAGAAATACAATTTGCACCCAAATAAATACAATAACCATATGTGCTTCTACGTGTAATGGAACAACCTGCCTAATCAGCATCGAAACAGCCAACTAAGGTGGAAGAACTCTGTGCCAACAGATGCAAGCCATAGTCCATGGTGCCATGAAGGTAGCAGAGAATTCGTTTCACAGCAATAAGGTGTATTTTTTGTGGATTCTAGAAGTGTTCACACTTGGTTGACTGCAAATTGAATATCAAGTCTAGTGAAAGTAAGATATTGGAGAGCATCTACAACACTCTGAAATTTAGTAGCTGGAACGGGTTCATTAGCATTCAAGAGGTTAGGAAACTTGACAGAAATGGGTGTAGTTCTTGATGAAGCAGCAAGCATATGTGTACGTTCAAGGTGATCTTTAGTGTATTTTGATTAAGAGAGAAAAATACCTCCTTTAAAAGACTTTACTTCAATGCCCAAGAAATAATGAATAGACCTAAGATCTTTGAGAGTAAACTGAGTTCCCAGCTTAGAGATAAACCGTTGTATGACTCCTGGATCAGACCCTGTGATAATTATATCATCAACGTATGTTAGTATGAGAACAAGATGCTTACCATCATTATAAATGAAAAGAGATGGATCAGCCTGACTAAAAAGGAATCCTTGCTGCATTAAATAGTGAGAGAGCTTGTCAAATCTAGCCTGCTTCAAGCCATAGAGAGATTTTTTAAGCAAGCACACATGTGTAGGATGAGTGGAATCAAGGAAATCGGGTGGTTGTTCCATATAGATTGTTTCCTTCAAATCACCATAGAGAAATGCATTTTTGACATCTAATTGTTTTATTTCCTAACTTGACATCAAAGCAACAGAAAGAATGAGCTGAATAGTTGTTGGCTTAACACCGGGACTAAAAGTTTCTTCATAGTCCAGACCTTCAACTCGAGTGAATTACTTTGCAACCAACCTAGCTTTGTAACGATCCAAACTTCTATCCTCCTTGTATTTTGTACGATAGACCCACTTTGATCCTACTACATTTACAACGTTGGACGAGGAACAAGCACCTAGGCTTTGTTCTTATGTAAAGCCGAGATCTCTTCTTACATGGCCATGAACCATTTTGGTGTGCATAAGGCTGTCTTAAGTGATTTTGGTCCAGGAATAAGATTGATAGAAGATGTGTGAGTTGTATTTGTAGACAGTTGGAGTTCATGAATATGCTTAGGATGTTTTCTCAATTGGTTTCTAGTTAACATACGATGTGTGTGCGTGGAGGGTGCATGTGAGCTGGTATGTAAAGATTGTGTGAGAGGTAAATCAATGAACAAATTGGGTGATATATCTGGATGTGAGTGCTGCAATGTGGACGCATGAGTGGTGGATGAGAAGGTTTCTTCATGATGAGTTTGGGAAAAACCCATGGGTTCTAATGATGAAGTGTCTATTGTAGGGTCTATAGGTTGTGGGTTAGGTTGGCAGACTGGTTTTTCCTGGACAAATGTGCAACAATCAATGGGAATGGTGAAGGTTGGTGTTGATTCTATGAAAGAAATTAACCTGTGATTGTCGGCTTGCATGGGTCCTTTAATCCATTCATTAACATCAGGAAACGTAGTCAGAGGTAATGGATCTTGCACATCAATAGGAGACAAATTTTTAGTAGGTGCAAAGGGAAAAACTCATTCATTAAACACAACATGGCGAGAGATATAAATTTTATTTGTAAAAGGATGTAAACATCTGTAACCTTTATGCATTGGACTATAACCAATAAAAACACATGAATAAGTTTTAACAGTAAACTTATGTTGTTCTGGCTTTCTCAAATGAGGATAACATTGATAACCCAAAACTCAAAGTCCTGAATAATTTGGAAGTCGCCCAAAAAGCTTGAAATATGGAGTTTGCATATTGAGAGTACTTGATGGCAACCTATTTATAAGATACACAGTTGTGAGAAAGGATTCAACCTAATCCTTTAATGGTAAATGAGCATGAAAAAGCATTGTTAATCCAGTTTCAACAATATGGCGATGCTTTCTTTCAGCAACATCATTTTGTTGATGTGTGCCAGGACAAGAAAGCTGTTGTTGGATGACGCAGAGATTTAAATGTGTTAAAAATGAATTTGAGGTAAATTCTCCACCACTGTCACATTGAAAGACTTTAATTTTCCTTTCAAATTGATTCTCTACTAATCTTTGGAACTTAAGAAATATATCATAGAAATTAGATTTCTTCTTCATAAGATATAACCAAGAAAAACGAGTGCAATCATTTATAAACACTGCATAATGAACGAAACCTTGATGAGATGAAACTGGAGCTGGCCCCCATAAGTCATAATGGATTTTATCCAATGGAAAATCCATTACATTATTTAAACTATCAAAAGGAAATTTGCATTGTTTTCCCAATTGACAACTATTACAAACGGAATCTTTTAACCAACTAGAAACAAAAATAGCTTGGCTTTTATTTAAGACTTGCAACAATTTGGAAATTGGATGTCCTAACCGCAAATGCCATAGTCCAAAAGACACTTCCTCACTCTTAATGGCACTTAACATTTCATGATATTCATTGTCCAAAACATATAGGCCACCACTTCTACTCCCTTTTGCCACTGTCTATTGCTTTTGGTCCTTAATCAAAAAATCCAAAGAAGTAAATTCCATAGTGTACTTATTATTGGAAGTTAATTTACTTATTGACAAAAGATTCCTTTTCAATTGAGGTACAAGAAATACATCATTCAAAAGTAAATTTGATGAACCAGTAGGGATGAAAGCTTTACCAGTGTGAGTTATAGATAAAGAATTTCCATCTCCAATAAAAACTTTATCATGACCATTATATTTTTATTTGAAAATGAATTTACCTTCTTCACTAGTCATATGAGTAGTTGCTCCAGAATCAACATAGAAAACATTGTCATCAGACTCTTGAAAAGCTGTAAGAGCTTACTGGGAAGCTGCTAGTTCATCTATGATGTCATAACGGTTCCAGCATTTGTCTACTATGTGATATGGCCTTGTACAGATTTGGCAAATAACTTGGTTGTTTGAATTTGACCTTGAATCAGCAAAGCTACTTGACATGCCATGAGGTTGTGAACCAATTTTGGGTTTCCAAATGTTTGAAGGAGATGCAAATGTAGTGGAGCATCCAGTTGGACTAAATCTTCTGCCCCGAGACGTGAATCTTCCACTTGAGTTGCGGCCTCTACCTCTTCCACGGTTACTAAAAAAGGCTTGTGAATAATCCATGTGTTGCTTCTCTTCTAATTGGTTGTCAATAAACACCTACTCATGTGCCTTTAATGCCAAAACAAATTGAGTGAAGGAAGGAAACAGAGGCTTAGACAACATAGCTAAACGAAAAGATTAGTATTTAGCACCTAAACCACGGGATAAGTGAAAACATTTATCTAGATCATCAACAAGTTTGCCAATAGCAGCCAAGTTGTCACAAGTTGAAGTAAATTTTTGAATAAACTCATCGATTGATTGATTTCCTTTCTTCAATCCCATGAGGCTATCACTAAGAAAGATCTCCTTTTCTTTGGTGGTTGGTAAAAGGTGTTCTTCAATTACTTTCCATACAAGAAAAATAGTGTCAAGACCAAAGGTATAACTAATAACATCAATAGACATAATGCCGAGCAGCCATGTGATTAAAAGGCCATCATTGTTAACCCACAGAGAGAAATTTGGATTAATAACTTTATTACCTCCTTCCACTTCAAGCTTCTTCAATGGTGTAGTATTGCTTGAAATATGGTGATGAATGCCTAGGCTTCGGATGAGAGGAGAAGCTTGAGACCACCATAGCAAAAAGTTTGATGAATCCAATTTAATTGATATGAGGCTTGAACATTGATGAAACGACTGGATTGAAAGTCTAGGCTCCACTTCCACGCTAACATATGGGTCCAGGGTTGTAGGTTGCTTTGATACCATGATGAAAAGTAAGGTTGAAAACACTGAATTATTTTGTTAATAGTTTACACGTTTTTCTATTGCTACCTACTCCTCTGAGACTTACTTTTTACACACTCTTTCCACTACAGTATATCAGCAGCTTTATAGTTTTTCTAGCCTTAATGTGTTTTACATGGTGTAGAAAAGTAACAACCAGCTAGAAACCTCATCCTCCTTGAAGTCTATCTTGAGGCAATCCTATTGATAAAGCTTTACATGTGGCTAATCTCTTTAGAGATATATCATGCTTAAACCGATTTGGTGGTGTTGGTAACCAAACTGAATTTGATTTCTCTTCAGCTGACATGGCATGTTTTTGCTGAGCTGTTGTATGAAGACACGGAAGCTTTCTTTGCTGTTGATGTGGTTGCTGATGTGGTACATTACCAATTTCATCTCATTAGTTTTAATCTAGACTATCTACTTAAAAATAAAAAATAAAAAATAAAAAATTGCACCGCCCTCAAACCCTTAATTGTTGTTAGTCCAAAAAAAGAAAAAAACAATTGATTGGATCAAAATGCAACACATTAAAATTAGAGGGTTTAAAATTACAATATTTTAAATTTAAATATCAAAAGCTTAACTTCTTGAAATTAAAAAAATATTAAAATGAAATTAATCCAAAATAAAAATAAAAATTACACTTTCGTTAAGAATCTCTGATAATAATCAAAGCTTTATTGTCAAACCACAACTAAATAATTTTGAAAAACATACAAACCTTTTTAAGAAATCATGGCAATGCAAAACATTTTCCTTAACTTTGATGAAGTAATTTATGTAATTATAATTACTTCTGAGTTGTGCTTCTATTTATCTGAAGCAGCTAACCACCATTAAGGCTTAAGATTTTTGGACCAATCATAACTTTATTTGTTGAAGACATTGTAGAAAGATAGTAGTTTGCTGCTGCATATCAGTATGATTAGGTACTGAGAAAATATTTTCCACATGGAAGACGTGTTAAAGGGTTGGAAATGTGCAGATTCCTTGAGACATGAAATAAATCTAGAGTTTCTTCAAATATGTCAGACCAGATCCACCATATGTTCATTTTTTTTGTTTTTGCTTGAAACCATATTATGATCATTTTGTACTATACTTTCTAAGAAATTATAAGTACTAAAATATACCTAAAATAGTTCCTATTATACATGCAATGCAGCATAGTTTTAACAAATTCATACTCATATGTTATATCATTTTTCTCTTTTATAAAGATTTAAACCTGCTTTGTTTGTAGTTTGGAATCTAAAAGACAAAATAAAGTGAAGAATTATTATTATTTTTTTTTGAACTTTTTGGTTTTAGAAAATTATAAAAAAAAAAATTATTTTTCTTTAAAATTTAGAATTTTCGATTGGAAAATCCAAATGTTGATAAACTTATTTGACCCTCTATTTATTTTTAGGGTTTTTAACACATTAAGCATTTGCATTTTGATCTCTAATTTTTTTTTTGTTTTGACATTTTGGTCCTTAAACTTCAATTTTTTCTTTCATTTTAATCTTTTAACCATTTTTTTTTTACTTGGAAAACAATTTTAAAATATATAATATATTTACTACAATAATAAAACAAAACAACGAAATTATAAAATAAGATAATTTCAAAAAATTTATGCATATTACATACAGCCCAG
Source organism: Ziziphus jujuba (assembly GCF_031755915.1). NCBI lineage: Eukaryota > Viridiplantae > Streptophyta > Magnoliopsida > Rosales > Rhamnaceae > Ziziphus > Ziziphus jujuba. The sequence goes on from NC_083384.1 coordinate 24,536,605, forward strand.
CAGGAGACTCCCACGACAAACTATTAGCTCAGTGGTAGAGCGCGCCTTTGATAATGGCGTTGGTTGTGGTGATCAAAATGAAAAGAAAGTGTGAAACTTAAAGACCAAAGTGCTAGGAACAAAAATCAAGTAGGGAAGTTTAAAAGCTTAACAATTGAGAAGACATAGGTATTAAATAGCATAATTTTTATTGCAGTATAGAAATTGTTTCCCAACTCCATCTATCCCCCGCCAAAATGAGTAGATCAAGTTGGCAATAAATTTTTGAAATAAATAGACTTTGAATTTATAAGCGAATTGTCGGGCAGCAAAATATAAAAATGTTTAAGAATGTATGCACAAATGCTAAATGTTTTTTTTTTTTTTAATATGAAAATGTATGATTTCTGGTTTGCTAATTTCCGAAGCAAAATATCCAAATAAAGGACAAGATTATTCAAGAAATTGGACTTCCTGTTGCAAACAATTTGGGTATTTAAATTAAGTATCAATTAAAGCAAAAGCTGTCAATAAAAATGTCATATTAGTCAATGTCCAATGAGTCAACAACCCACATGCCACAACTGTCATCCACCTTCTGATGTAAGAAAAAACACTGAATCATAAAATTGGATTCCATGGCTTTGGTCTTAATTGGTTATTACCATTAAATTTCGTGCGTTGGACTAGACATTAATTTTATGTCCATTAAAGTGTTTTAAGAGTTTTCAATTTCCATACTGTATTCTTAGTGGCTATCTTTTCAATAGCAGATAAAATTAAAAAAATTAAAGAAAATTAAGAAAAGAATGTTGTCCATCCTCTTGTTGTTGCACAATATGGGGCAAAAATATAAAATAAAAATAATAATAACATGCCAAAAATAGAACAATTTGATCATAGGCAAATGGAGGCTCATCACTTATCGGTTTATCATTTAGTGAACTTTGTTTTTTTTATGAAACTTTGTTGCTCTCTTGACTATTTTTATTTTTTCGGTCCTAGCAAAGCTATTTCAAATGTATTGGCCAATAAAAAAATAAATTGGCTCTTTCAAATGGGTCTTTGTCTAATAGTTCCTTTAGTATTCCAACACCGAGATTTTCTACCTCCTTATTTAGACTTTTCATTGTTTTATTTTTCCCTTGGCTAATTGAAGCTTTACTTAAGTCGTTGGATTTCATCTTAAAAATATTATACCGTACACATAAGACACCATATTTAACTTAATTAGACTAGATTAAACTATTTTAAATCTCATTTCATTATGATGAATTATGTTTTGGAATAAATTAGGGAGGGAGATTTTAACTCCCATTTTTTTTTATATAAATTAAGAAAGGAGAATTTAGCATTAAGCCTAATTAATTTAAAATTTGATATTATCATCAATATTCATTATTACATTACATAAATATATATATTAAGTCAAACTTAAATCAAGTTTTAATATCAAAATTAATATTAGAATTTTCCTTCTCAACCCTTTGATCGATTGAGTGATTGAAATTTAAAATTATATTTATTAATCAATAATTCCAACAAAATTTACTAAAGTTTATTTTCACTAAATAGGATCCAATATATCACAAACTTATTGAATTTTAACTTTTAAAATAATGCTAAAGTTAATAAAAAAAAAATGAAATGAACAGCCTCTCTCTCTCTCTCTCTCTCTCTCTCTCTCTCTCTCTCTCTCTCTCTCTCTCTCTCTCTCTCTCTCTCTCTCTCTCTCTCTCTCTCTCTCTCTCTCTCTCTCTCTCTCTCTCTCTCTCTCTCTCTCTATATATATATATATATATATATATATATATATTTATTTATTTTTTTTCGCAAAAACATTGTCACTTGACATTATCACATTGGACTATTTTAAAGAGTATGAACTATTCAGTTCTTATATTGATAGACCATAAGAAGTTGACTTTTCTTTTCTACTCAAATAATATAGCATTTTATGCAAAACTTCGAAAATTTTGGTTGCTTTTGAGTGACTTACTAGCTAGAGTTGTCTTATCTTACCTGCAGTAAAAAATAAAAAATAAAACACTAAATTGTTGGAATGTTATCAATTTATTTTTTTATCCTTTCAGAGATCTATTGTTTGGTAAAATGATTACAAATAAATTTCTGATTAAAAAAAAAAAAAAAAAGAAACAATTTGTTTTTAAATTTTGAAAATAACCGCGTGAATTGTTAATGTTACAAGAATAACAATAATGATGAATGAAACCTCTCTTTCATTTTCCCCACCAGAATCAAACAAGATCGCCAATAGGAGTATCTCAAAGGGTGGCAACCATCACAAGCAAAAGATAAACATGTTTTTATCTACCAAATAGAGAAAAAAAAAAGAAGAAAAGAAAAAAGATAAACATGTGTTTGGTTGGGAACGAATTGATTAGTGTAGAAAATCAGGATATATAATTATTGTTTTAAAGAGGGCAACCCAGAAGTTTGAGCTTTCTTTTTTTTTCTTTTTTTTTTTTTTAAAAAGAACTTTGATTTTTCTTTTTTCTTTTTTATAAAAAAAAAGAAAAAAAAGAAAGGGAAACAACACCTCCAAAAGAGGAAATGTAATTAAAATTTATTGGTAGAGTAGGCCATAAAACCCATAAATAAGATGTCCCTTTCTTAGAATAAAGGTTAATTAAAGACATTTGCATTCTCTGAAAGCAGAAAACCCATTCATTAAAACAGTGGTAATAGTACTACTACCAATAAACCTGAGGTCAAAACAATAGAAGTATTGCTACTTTTTTCCCAATCACCAAACCCACCACTTTTATTACGTTTGGCATTTAATTGTGATAATAATTATAACTATTATATATATGACCACCAAATAATAATAATGATGATACATGAAACACTAAGTTACAAAATTTTAAGTTTATCTTTCCCTAACTTTCTCTTTTCATTTGTCACTATAGTAACAAACACCCATCGCTACTTTTTTTTATTTATATTTTTTAAAAAATAGTGATTCTTACGACATTATCATACCTTTTGTTTTATATTTATTTTGATTTGTTGAATATCAAATTTCATTACCATTCTCACAATCACTTAAATCAGTATTCAAATATATATATATATATATATATATATTTGAATACTCTTACAAGTCTAAAACAAGTTTGAGTTTAATTTCTTCAATCTCATCCATTCTTCTCTTGTTATCTCGTTTGGTTTTAGTTTTGTGAGCTTTAATTTATTTGAAAATGTGAAGTGGATATAATTGTTTCTCTTTATAGTCTTTGTAAATCATTTTCTATTTTGTATTTAAGATTTATAATACCATTCCCTTCTCAAAATATTAAGATATTGAGAGACAAACCATTATTATATTTGTATTATCTCAATGCTCTCTTTCATATGTAGGCTTAATTGAATCATTACATGCATGTTTTTAGTTAAAATTACCTAATTTTGAATGACTTCATGGATATTTTATTATCTGAATTTAAAGAATTTTTAGTTGAATATCATATGCTGAATTATTATTTTTTCTAAAAATTTAAAAGTTTTGTAGATCTTTTTGGTATCAATTTGAATTATCTGTTCAAAATCCTATACCAAATTAAAGGATGTCTAGTTTTAATACCAAGTTGATTGGTTTTGCTGTCAAAATTAGTTATCATTTTTTTGAAAATTTAACATTTTATAAATATTTAGCTATGATGTCAAATTAAATTATTATTTTTTAAAATAAAAACATAAATTGTTGAAAGATAAACAATTACTATATTTATATTCTTTTTAATAGCTACCAAGTGCTACTACTGGATTAATGTCAAACGCAAAGCTTATTATATAATACACTTTCTCATGTGTAAGCTTATTAATACAAGGGAAAAAAAAAAAATGAGATCTTTCATGTTTCAAATAATGCATTCCAACTGAAACATTAATTTAATACAAATACAACTTCAAACTCAAGCATATTAAATTACTATTTATTATAAAAGCTATAAATAAAATGTAGTAATCAAAACAATATATATTAAGTTTATTTTCCAATATAAACAACTTCCTCAATAAAATATGAAGAAAGAGTAATTTTTTTATCTTTTGAATTTCCAAGTATAATTGGAATTATTAGCTTGTAGTTTTTGATCGCAGTCTATATCTAATATTCAAGAAAAAGAAAAAGAAAAAAAAAAATATATATATATATATATAAATGCTGTAACAAAAAAGTTCTTTCCCTGCAAGCTAGCTTAAGACTTAAAAAGATGGTGTTGTTGTTGATGTTATGTGCATATATATATATATATATATATCTATGTTTATTTGACCTGAGATAAAATGTAAAAAAGCTTCCAAAAAACACCTAGAAATTAATAAGAATTTAGGGTGAAGTGGAGCTATCTTTAAGTTGATATTTGATGATGTGAGCGAAGTGAACTGAAGCCTGAACCATGACGAAACAGTGGCGGAGAGAGAGAGAGAGAGAGAGAGATTGAAACAGTGGCAGTTTGGGTTTGGCATGAGACATGGGATTGCAAAGTCCTATGATTAGCCAAGGGATCAAAGCCACGTGTATGGCAAAGATTGACAAGGTGACATTCCCTTCAATGATGGCCCTATAAAAGAAAACCCATAAAGTCTCTGAAATAATGAGAAAGCTCATTTGCAATTTTCCCCTTTCCTTTATAAAAAGGTAAAGGCAATGAGCCTAGAAACATTCAAAGCTGAAACTTGTTTTTGTAATTACAAAACAGCTGGCCGGCTGATCAAGCACATGATCATTGGGGGCCACTTTTGAGACAACTTATTGTTTTTACTTCCACTTTTGGATCACATCAGATTGGGATTTTGGAACATCAAGCCATTCAATTTTTATATTATTAGCTACACTTTGGTGCTCTTCTTTATAGCTGATGATTACCTATGGGCTAGTTTCTTCTAGTAAATTTAAATGGGCATATGTTTGAATGACCCATGAAAACTAAATGGGTCAGATGGAGCCGTTTTCTAGTGGATAAATTTGACTGAATTAAATCAGGGATAGACAGACTGCAGACAAATTGTTTGAACAACTTAGCAACTTAATATTTTATAAAAATTATAAATGAGATTTATAACAAATAGAAAAGAGAGTTATAGTAAATAGAGAAAAAAATTTGCTATTAAGATAGTCAAAAATGATTTTTCTCAAACAATACTTATATTGTATAAAAAAATTGTCACTACCAACTCATTGTTTAGCAATTTAATATTTTCTAAAATTATAAATAAAAGTTATAGTAAATAGCAAAGAAACAGTTTAGATAGTCAAAAATTTCATTGGCTAGCAACTTAGTATTCTATAAAATTATAAGTAAGAGTTATAGCAAATATAGAAGAAACTTTACTATTGAGATAGCAAAAAATGATTTTTCTCATACAGTACTTTCTTTAAATAAAAAAACAGAGAATACCCAACAATAGTTTTATTATATAAAAAAATTGTTATCAACAACTCATTAGTTAGCAACTCAGTGTTCTGTAAAATTATAAATGAGAGTTATAGTAAACAAAGAAAAGTTTTTGTATTGAGATAGTAAAAAATATCATCCATTAGCAACTTAGTATTCTGTAAAATTATAAACAAGAATTATAGCAAACAGAGAAGAAACTTTGTTATTTAGATAGTCAAAAATGATTTTTCTCAAACAATACTTTTATTATATAACAAAATTGTTACCAACAATTAACTGGTTAGCAACTAAGTATTCTGTAAAATTATAAATGAGAGCCATAGCAAGTAGAGAAGAAACTTTGCTATTGAGATAGCCAAAAACCTCATTGGTTAACAACTTAATATTATGTAAAATTATAAATGAAAGTGATAACATACAGAGAAGAGTGTTATAGCAAATAAAGAAGAAACTTTGCTATTAAGATAGCCAAAAATTGTTTTTCTCAGACAACACTTTTATTATATAAAAACATTGTTACCAATAACTCATTATAACTAATTGGTTATCCATTTCGTACTCTGTAAAATTACAAATGAGAGTTATAGCAAATAGAAAAGAAAATTTTCTATAGAGATAGCTAAAAATCTTATTAAATTAGAGTAAAAAAAATTGAATTAAATTAGATAAATGAGATTGAATTAAAGTAGAGTTAGCCAGACTACAGATAAATTGTTACCAACAGCTTAGCAACTTAATATTTTATAAAAATTATAAATGAGAGTTATAACAAATAAGATAGAGAGTTATAGCAAACAGAGAAAAAAAATTGCTATTGAGATGGTCAAAAAAGATTTTTCTCAAACAATACTTTTATTGTATAAAATAATTGTTACTAACAATTCATTGTTTAGCAATTTAATATTTTGTAAAATTATAAATAAAAGTTATAGCAAATAGTTTCTTCTTTGCTATTTAGATAGTAAAAAATTTCATTGGTTAGCAACTTAGTATTGTCTAAAATTATAAATAAGAGTTATAGCAAATATAGAAGAAACTTTACTATTGAGATAGCAAAAATGATTTTTCTCATACAATACTTTCTTTAAATAAAAAAATAGAGAATGCCCAACAATACTTTTATTATATTAAAAATTGTTATCAACAACTCATTTACTATAAAATTATAAATGAGAGTTATAATAAATAGAGAAGAAACTTTATTATTGAGATAGTAAAAAAATCTCACTTACTAATATTCTATAAAATTATAAACGAGAGTTATAGCAAATAGAGAAGAAACTTTGCTACTGAGATAGCCAAAAATGATTTTTCTCAAACAATACATTTATTATATAACAAAATTGTTACCAACAACTAATTGGTTAGTAATTTAATATTTTGGAAAATTATAAATAAGAGCTATAGTAGATAGAGAAGAAACTTTGCTATTGAGATAGCCAACAACTTCATTGGTTAGCAATTTAGTATTATGTAAAATTATAAATGAAAGTGATAGCAAAAAGAGAAGAGTGTTATAGCAAATAAAGAAGAAACTTTGCTATTGAGATAGTGAAAAATTGTTTTTCTCAGACAATACTTTTATTATATAAAAATATTGTTACCAATAGCTCATTGGTTGTCAACTTCGTATTCTGTAAAATTATAAATGAGAGTTATAGTAAATAGACAAGAAACATTGCTATAGAGATAGCTAAAAATTTCATTGGTTAGCAACTTAATATTCTGTAAAATTATAAATGAGAGTTATAGCAAACAGAGAAGAAAGTGATCGCGAATAGAGAAGAAACTTCGCTATTGAGATAGCCAAAAATGGCTTTCCCAAGCAATACTTTTATCATATAAAAAAAATTATTACCAACAACTCATTGGCTAGCAACTTAGTCTTTTGCAAAATTATAAATGGGAGTTATGGCAAATAGAGAAAAAAATTTGTTATTAATATAGTCAAAAATCTTATTGGTTAGCAAGTTAGTAAAATTATAAATGAAAGTTATAGCAAATAGATAAGAGAGATATAACAAGTAGGGAAGAAACTTTGCTATTGAGATAGCTAAAAATGATTTTTCTCATACAATACTTTTATTATATAAAAAAATCTTACCAGCAAATAATTGGTTAGCAATATGGTATTTTGTAAAATTATAGCAAATAAAGAAGAAACTTTGCTATTAAAATAGCCAAAAATCTCATTGGTTAGCAAGTTAGTATTATGTAAAATTATAAATGAATATTGTAACAACTGGAGAAGAAAGTTATAGCAAATAAAGAAGAAACATTGCCATTTAGATAGCCAAAAATGGTTTTTCTCAAACAATACTTTTGTTATATAAAAAAATTGCTGCTAATAACTCATTAGTTAGCAGCTTAGTATTCTGTAAAATTATAAATGAGAGTTATTCAAGAAACTTTGCTATTAAGATAGACAAAAATGGTTTTTTTGTTATAGCAAATATAAAAGAAACTTTGCTATTAAGATAGCCAAAAATGGTTTTTCCTAGATAATACTTTTATTATATAAAAAAATAGTTATCAACAACTCATTGGTTAGCAACTTTACATTCTTTCAAATTATAAATGATAGTTATAGCAAATAGAGGAGAAACTTTGCTGTTGAGATAGCCAAAAATCTTATTGGTTAGCAACTTCGTATTTGTAAAATTAGAAATGAGAGTTATAACAAATAGAGAAGAGAGTTACAATAAGCAACGCCTACAATAAAAAAAATTGTGATGAACAACTCATTGGTTAGCATTGTGTAAAATTATAAATGAGAGTTATAGCAATTAATGACCAAAATTATAAATGAGAGTTATAACAAATAGAGAAGCAACTTTGTATTGGAATCATGCATATAATGGAAATCTGATTAAGATTGAATAAAATATGTTATAAATAATTCATTATCCATTAAATCTTACTAACCTTTTGTGCAGGACCTTCCAAGCTATTCTAGTTGCAACAGATTTGCGTTGTGGGAACACCTAATTACTAGAAACAAGAGGCTCAAAGGTTTTATTTTCTGTTTTTGTTTACCATTGAAGTTTTCGATATCTGAAAAATAAAACTGCAGAAACTCTGTCTTAGAGGCTCTTTAGAAAGCAGTCTATTTATAGACTCAAAACCCTAGCCTCTAGGGTTTCCTAATTCCCTTGGGCCTAATAGATGGGCCACACTTGTCTCTAAACAATTAGTAATGGGCTTTGTCACTCTTACTCTATTAGCTAGCTTGGGGCTCCAATGACCATTATTGATTAAGGCTCTTGATCATCGGTTTAGATTGCTTCTAAAGCATAAATCCAACAATCTCCCACTTGCTTAGGAGCAAGTCTCGGACCGTGATCTTATCTGGGGCTACTCCACTAAAAGCTCATATGTGAACTCCAAAATTAATAATGTATATATTAAATATATTTTTCCTTTGTAAAATATCAATAATTAATTGATAATAATTTCTGTCAATCATTTAATTATTTATTCTCTTGATTTATCAGTTTCTCTAACGGATCCAATGCACTGGCTAGTGACTTTCAATATCCGAGTACCGAAACATGTCAAAAGGATATTTCATACAAATTCTATTTGTATATTTCATAAATACTTAGCAATCAAAAGACCATAATTCCTAAATTATCAAGATATTGACCTTTTAAAATAGACGTCACTTATTGATAACTCAAAAAATCATAGTCACTTAATTACCTATTTATAATATACTCAAGATTAAGAAAAAAATAACATATCCAATATTGCTTGAGATTTAATTCCTTTAACAGAAATTTATCCTTAATTAAATCTTTTCTGATCCTCTCAGAATGACCATAATTCATTCCAATATTTTATAATAATTAAGACAGACTATTTCATAAAATATTGCAGTTTAAATAAAATGCCTAGCTTTATTTAACAATTGTGAGACATTTACTAATTATGAGAACCTATGATCATGTCTTCTATGTACGTATCCATATGATTATATACTACATAATTAATCTGGACCTTCTATATAAAATATAATGTGCAAAACCCTTTAAAAAAAAAAACTTCATATTATTAAATCAGAAAATGAAATTACAACTTATCTTGATCCTAGAGCACAAATGTAATTAACTTTCACTCACTCTACAGTAAGTCTGAGATTCTTTTTAGACCCATACTATCTATATGCTTTTCAAATACTTACTAAGGTAGAGTCTCGTATAAAAGGCTGCCAAATTTTCTACAGTCAATATTCCCATGAAAATATGAGTTTTTATAACCAAAGATTTTTAGACTCCCACTAGAATATACAAGCATATAATCCTTCGTTCTCCTAAGATACCTGAGTGTATGCTTTACTGCAATCCAGTGTTCAACTCTAGGATTTGATTGGTACCAGCTTACAACTCCCACTGCATAGCAGATATCTGGTTTGATACATGATATGGCATACATTAGATTACCAACAGCCAAAGTATAAGGTTTCTTACTCATGAGATCTTTCTCTTTGGAAGTTTTTGGTGATTGCTCCTTAAAAAGATGAATTCCATGTCTGAATGGTAGAAGTCCCCTTTTGATTCTTAGAATATAGTTAGCTTTACCCAAGTCCTTCATATCAAACTGCTCTTTCAGGCAACCCTTTACATCTGACAATACTTTCACACTGTTTCCAATTAAAAATGTCATCTACATAAAGAATTAGAAAAACTACTACTATATCTTGTATCTTTTTGTACATACATGGTTCATCAGGGCTTTTCTCAAAATCGAATGGTTTGATAACTTGATCAAACCTAATGTTCCATGACTTGGATATTTGTTTAAGTCCATAAATAGACCTATACAACTTGCAAACCATGTGTTCTTGACCTTTTGCCATTAACCCTTTCAGTTGTTGCATATAGATGTCCTCTTCCAGCTCCCTATTTAGAAAAGCTGTTTTGATATCCATTTGCCAAATCTCATAATCGAAAGCTGCTGTTGCAACTAAGAGAATCTAGACAGATTTAAGCATGGTTACTAGTAAAAACGTTTTATCATAATCTGTGCCCTCTTTTTAGGTATAACATTTTGCTACCAATCTAGTTTTGAAGGTTTCAATCTTCCCATCTGATCCTTTCTTTCTCTTATAAATCCACTTGCACCCAATGTGTTTTATCCTTTAGGTACTTCTACAATAGATTAGACTGAGTTAGAATCCATAGATTACATCTCACAATCCATGGCCTTTCTCCACTCTTCGTATGTGGTAGGATCGTCAGCAGGATTATTCAAAATGACTTGATAAGTCTCTCCTAACAAGACATACCTTGTAGGTTTACGTATCATTCTTCTACTACGAGTTTACTGCATTGGTTATTATACATGTACGGCAGGATTCAAATTTTGTGATTCAGGTGGATCACCAATCTCTTCATTATGTTCTTGCTCTTGAGCTTCTTGAATTTCGTCCTGAGCTATTTCTTGTGTTTGTTCATTTTTGTATACATTTTTTACATCTTCCCTTCTTTGAACATTAATAGGAAACAGGGGTAGAAAACTAGAAGTTTCCGGTGGATTTCAAATGGAGTCAAGCTTCAAGAACCACTTTACTCTTAGGTTTAAAATTGTTCATATAATCATTTTCTAAGAAAGTGGCATGAGTACTCACTATCACCTTCTTTTCCTTTGGATTATAAAATATTCCACTTTTCGTTCCTTTAGGGTAGCCAATAAACATGCACATTTCTGTAGAAGATTCCAATTTTTGAGATTTCTGTGCTAAGAAAGACAAGTGCCAGGTACCCTAAATCCAAATATGGTTTAAACTGGGTTTGTACCCTTTCCATAATTTTGTGGATGTCTTCGAAACAGATTTAAATGGAATCAAGTGTAGTATGTATACTTCTATTTCTAAAGCATATCCCCAAAACAATTCAGGTAATGATAAATAACTAAGCATTGATCTCAGCATATCTAAAAGGGTTTTATTTCTTCTTTCAGATATTCCATTTTACTGGGGCGTTATAGGAGATGATAATTGAGAAATTATCCCCTCTTTAGCCAAGTAAGACTTGAACACTCCAGACAAGTATTCACCGTCTCAGTCAGACCGAAGCTGGTTGATATAGACGGCCAATTGCTTTCCTGCCTCAGCTTTATACTTTCAAAATTTATCAAAAACTTTCGACTTATGGCGCATTAGGTAAACATAACCATATTTTGAGTAGTCATCAGTAAATGAGATGAAATACTTATACCCGCCTTTAGCTTGAACGCTCATTGGTTCACATACAATAATATGTACCAATTCCAATTGTATGGTGGCATGGTTTCATTTGGCCTTGAAGGGCCTCTTTACCATTTTACATTCTAAACATGATTCACATATTGGTATAAGTTCAAAGATCAATAAATTTAAAATTTCACTTTTAACCAAACTATGAATTTTGCTAGAATTAATATGATGCAGTTGCAAATGCCATAGATAGGTTTCATTTGAAACCTTCCTTTTTTTAGATAAGGGAAGTTGCTCATCATCTGTATTTTCAATGGTATTAATACTATAAGACAAAGGAGTTAAAAAAATATAGACCATTCATTTATAATCCGGAACAAATAAAAGTATCATTACTCGTTATTGAAATTGAGGAACTAAACTGCACTGTTAAACCATGTTCAACTAAACAATTAACAGAAACCGAATTCCTCTTTAAAATCCAGAACAAACAAACAGTCTGATAAACTTAAAATTTTATTATCAAAATGTAACTCCACTAGTCCTATTGCTATTACGGAAACATATTCCCCATTTCCCAACTTTAAGCTTCTGTATCCTTTACTAAGTGGGCTACTTTGTTTGAATTACTACAAAGAGTAACAAACATGGTTAGTGGTTTCTGAATCAATGATCAATTTATCATTATAATTCTCCACTAAACAAGCCTCAACAGTATTTAGACTACCCATACCTAATTTAGAGCAATCCTTTTTCCAGTGACCTTTCTATTCACACTTGAAGCACTTGCCTTTCAGCTTCTTCATTGCAGTTGGTTTAATAGTTGGACCTATTCTTATTCTTATTCTGCTTCTGATTCTTCTTTCCACCATTAGGTTTCCCTTTAGGTTTTGAGGAACTTTCAACATGATAAGCATTTCCCTGCTTCACAAGAGATCTTTCAACACTCTCAAGCTCGTGCATTAGTTCAACAGGAGTAAGCTCAACTTGTTCATATTACAGTTTATTTTGAACTGACTGAAGCTATCCAGTAGAAATTCTAAGATCATGTCAATCTTCATCTCTTATTCCAGCTTAGCTTTCATCACTTCCGTAGTACTGATGTGCCCCATCATCTTTAGACAATGGTCCCGTACACTTCCTTTAGTCATGCAGGTGTTCATTAATGCCCCTATGGCTGCTTGTCTAGCAGTACTACTACTTTTAGCAAACATCCTATCTAGAGTTTGAACTATTTCTTATACATATTTTAGATTATCAAGTTTCTTTTACAGATGCTCTACATGACTGGCAAGAATATAACAGCAAGCTGCCATATTCGTCTGTTGCCAATCTGCAAATTGCTTCTTAGTTTCCTCTGAAGCATTAGCGTGGGCTCCTAGGGTTTTGGAGTTGTTGTAATAAATTTTATTCTCTCAAAATCAAGGACAATATAAATATTGGTTTTCCATAGGTTGTAGTTATTTCCATCCAATTGTTTTTTACTCAAACTTGTAGCTAGAGGATTAAAAGATGCCATTTTATGAAAATTAAAATGCACACATATTAACACATAATCAAAACAATAATTATACAAATATGTAAATCCCTTAAACTACTTATTATTATTGTTTATTGTAACAATAATTTAATTTTCGTTACAAATACTTTTCTTGGGTAAGATATTTGTAATAAATTAAACTTTTAACATGGTATGTTTTAGTATCCTACTAAGTTAGCTCCCAGAAAATGTAAGGTGGGTCTCAAACTTCTTAAAAACCTATCTTCTTAGAAAGAGCTTTCTTAGATAACGCCAACACATACCACTCAAATTTAATTTTAGCAAAATCTACTATTTTGGACAAGATATACATAGTATACTACCAAGTTAGTTCCCAGGAAAGGTAAGGTGGTCTCAGACTCTTTAAAAACTTACCTCCTTATACAGAGCCTTCTTAGATAATACTAATATATACCACTCAACTTTAATTTTAGAAAAATATACCATTGTTCCAATATTCTTTGGGCTTTTAATAACACTAACAGAGCCTTGTTGGGAGGATTATTAATGTTACGAAAATTGAATATAATAACCATTAATTTGATTTCAAATTTATTTTTAATATCTAAGCATTGTCGATGTTGGGCTGTACAACCTTATTAAAATTTTGAAATTATTTTAGATCCAATCCAATAAAATCCGGTCATGCTTATCTGTTGGAGCATCACATAACCATTTTATTATTGGATCCTTAATGGAGCTCGTAAGTTTCAAATTAATTGAATTAATTTTAACCTTCACCCATTCAGTATTTTACATTAATTAATTACGTTTTTCATAATAATATTATCCAGATAAAACAAATATTATTATGCGCATGTATATATTAAATGATGTAATTACATGGCACCACCTATTCTAAATGGTTTGTTAAGCATATATTACATGCTAGATTCATATAATTTAAATAATTATAAACATAGAATAATTAATAGGCCCTGATCCATGGTTTCCTAGAAAAGAAAATGATGAAAATCCATCCGTACCCATACAACTGACTACTTGCTGTGGTGCTGATTCTGTACAAATGAAGACGGGGCCAATCACATGGGCACAAGCCAAGAGATTTAAGGACAACCTAGTTAGCTTCATACAAGGTGAGATTAAATCTCAAAAGGGCATGACAATACCTGAAGATGCAAAACTCGTCTTATGTATCCAAGCAACGAAGGTGGAAATGGACTCGACAAGCTATTTTTGTACATTTTTTGATCCCGGGCAACAAGGAATGGATTCATCACTTCATGAACTCAATTGATATCACTAAGAGGCTATATCATATCAACACAGAAACAAAAGCATCCAAATTCAGTTTGTGCGCATAAGCTTTTTTTTTGGCCGAAAATGCTCATTTTGTTGCTAACTTTGACTTCTTTTGTTGATCAAGCAAATTTGACTTATTCCAATCAAGGGGCAACGTATGAGAATCATATTAATCTTATTTGGCATCCTATATGGCATATGGAAGCTGAATTGGAACCTTAACAAGCTGAAGATTGGTCAAAAATAGCTTAGTTGGCAAATAGTCAACTAGTTTCCTAATTTGACTTTGACTTTGACTTTTTGTTTTAGGAAACTATCTTTTATTTTGATTTTGATTTGATTATTTGTTGGAAAAATTAACTTAGAAAAGTTGATATTTTATTATTTTAATTGTAAATTAATTAATTCATAATTCAAAATAAAAGAATTAATTAATCCAAATTAAATTAGGAAAGAAAGTTGAAATTCGGCCACACTAGGAATTGTCTATGCTTGACTGGTTTTGACCTAATCCTTTAGGGTTTTTATTTTGATTTTGAAAACCTATTTAAGGGCTTAATTTCTCAATAATATTCAGTACATTATTCATACAGAAAAATATTGGTGAGAAAGAATTCTCTTTGTTCTCGTTGAATACCTAAAACACTTAATAGAAATCAAGTGTTTTAGTTTGACTTATCAATAGGACATTCATCACCTATTGTGGCATCTTCATCGTATACCAAAATTTCTAATCATAAGTTGATTAGGAGTTAAGGTTTCCATTAGAATCTGAACATAATTAAGATCTAGGCTAATATAATACGGGTTTAGGACCAAGTCGACCTAGGTTCGTATCATTTGGTATTAGAGCCGATTTTTGTTCAGGTTTCATCTATTTTATTTGCTTTTTTAGTTTTATGTTATTCAGTGATTTTAACATTAGGATAAAGTTATTTCTTATTTATAGACGTTCTGCATAATAAAAAAGAAAAAAAAAGATTTTTCTTCATAGTCGAAGCTGTTCCTTGTTTTATCTAAATTTTTGCTTCCTAGTTTGTTGGTTGTTTGTATATTAGTTCTTTGTAATTTGGGTTATTTTTAATTTTTATTTGCTGATTTAATCTTAAATTAGTTGCATTCATATATTCAAAAAAAAAAAAAAAAAAAGGAGTTTGAGAACATATTGCATAAAACCTACAAATTTTTACAATTTGTCTTTGTTGAAAGTTTGTCTTAGGTTTGGTGGAAATTTTCCGTTTGGAATTGCAATTTTGGTGTTTTTTCTTGCTTCTAGAGTTTGTGTTTACAATCTGTGAGTGATTTAAAAAAAAAAAAAAAGAAAAGCCAACTATTAAAAAAAAAAAAAATCTGCACATAGATTGATTTGTGGAAGGTTGAAAAATTGAGTTTCTTTTGGTGTGGGATTTCAATTGTGATTATTTGGAGTTGCTGTTATTCATTCTATATAGCTGTTGGAGATTTGAATTTGGAGTGCTAAAATTGTTTGGATTAAAATTGGTAAAGAATTTGAAATAAAAACTTAAAATTACAAGAACTACAACCAACAACTTTTCCATATTTTGTTTGAATTGTTTCTTGTTCATTGTTTGAATCTCTTTTTTAGATTTTATCCTTGAATTATTGGCCCTTAATATTTTGATTTATCCCTTGTTAAATTCAAAAATTTGCTTTGCTAATTTACCTTGTTTTTGGTTAGTTAGATTGAGACTAGGTTTTATCAATTTGCTCGATATTTGCTTATTTTATTGATAAGTTTAATTAGGGCATATTTTTGATCTAGCTGCTGTTTGAGTGTGTTTTAATAGAACTTTGAGATATTCTTATGACTGGACAAAGGTAAGAGAGTGTGAGCTTAAAAGAGGGTCAAAATTTGAAACTAGTGTGCAAACACAAGTGACGAGACCTTGTTTGAGTGATTTTGGTAAGGATTTTTGCATTATTTATACTAAGATGGCAGGTTCAAGAATGAGAAGAGATGGCCCATTAAGAAGTAAGCAAGAGAAATCCATTGGGTTCAAGGGTGATTCTTAAGCAACAGGAAATGGAGGTGAACCTACAAACATGATGGTGATATTGGAACAACTCCAAAGGATGAATGCTATCTTTGACCACCTAGATAAAAGAATGGACAGATTTGAGAATTCACAAAGTGGGCTGAATCCTAGGGTGGATTTCAGTGAAGGCTGAGGATGAGGTTGAGGAGTCCTAGGGTAGGATTTGAGAAAGGTAATTTTGGAGACAATCTAGAGGAGGAGTTTGATGATATTTTTACATTCCAAGGAAGGAAAAACTGTGAGAGGTAAGTTGGAGATGAGGATGATGATCTTGGGAACGTTACAGTTAATATCCCACCATTTTTGGGGAAAAGTAATCCGAAGGCATACTTAGAGTAGGAGGAGTGTAGGAGATGATATTTGATTGCCATAATTATTCTGAGGCAAAGAAGGTGAAATTGGCCGCTTTGGAATTTAGATATTATGCACTCCAATGGTGGAGTAATGAGCAAAGTACCCGAAGAAGAGTTGGAGATGAACCTATTACTACTTGGCGACAAATGAAAGGAGCCATGAGAAAGAGATTTGTACCAAGTCATTACCATAGGTTGCGACATCAAAAGCTTTAATCATTGACTCAAGGAAATAAGACCGTGGAGGATTACTATGAAGAGATGGAGATGCTCATGATGAGGTTGAGCATGAATGAAGACGGAGAGGCAAGCATGGCATAATTTTTCAGTGGTTTGAATCATGAGATGGCCAACCACGTGGAGTTACAACAATATGTAAAATTGGAGGAAATGCTCATGTGGCCATCAAGATTGAAAACCAATTCAAGAGGACGGGTACAAACTCAAGGTTTGGAGGTATTTCTAACAGCAGGAGGACTAATTCAAGTGTTTGTAGAAGCAATCTCACCTATGAATCAAGGACAAAACCCAAGTAAGGAAATGAAAGCACCAATCGGCCAAGGAGAGATGCTAGGGCCGAACTCACTCAAGCACACAAATCTGAAGGTAAATCTTATCCTAAATCTTCAAGAACTCGAGATATTGTGTGTTTCAAATGTCAGGGTTAAGGACATATTGCCAAACAATGCCCAAACTGAAGAATCATGGTGTTAAAGGACAATGGCAAGTTGGAGTCCGATAGTGATGAAGCTGAAATTGAGTCTTGAGCATCAAGAGGAAGAAATTGAAGATGAAACCGAGACTCTCAAAGCTTCAAATGCGAAATTGAGCTTGGTGGCAAGGAGGGGGTTGACTGTATATAAGGATGAGGACTAAGTTCAAAGAAAAAACATCTTTCATACCCAATGTGAAATCCAAGGTAAAATTTATAGTATGATAATTGATAGTGGAAGTTGTGGTAATGTAATTAGTAATGTGGTAATTGAGAAATTAGGGTTAACAACCATTAAACATCCTGACCATATAGATTACAATGGATTAATGATAGTGGTGAGATGAAAATGAACAAACAAGCCAAGGTAAAATTCAGCATTAATAAATATGTGGATGTTGTTTTATATGATGTTGTTCCCATGCATGCTAGCCATATTTTATTGGATAGACCATGGAAATTTGATAAAGATACCATACATTATGGTAGAGAGAATTCCATTGTATTTAAATTTAAGAGAAAGAAGATTAAGCTGGAGCCATTAACTCTAAAATAAGTATTTAGAGACCATCTTCAAATACAACAAAAGGAGGGAGGTTGAACAGCTCAAGGAGAAAGCAAGTATGGCACCCACGACTTCAACAAGTGTGCATGGGGGAAAGACCGAGATTAATGTTCAAGGTAAAGTCTTCTAAATTCAATCGTGAGGAAAGAAACAATGAAAAAGCTGAGAGAGAGAAACGAAGTGAAAAAGCCGAGAGTGTGAGAAAATGTGAGGTGGCCGAGAGTGGGAAAGAAAAAGAGAGGAAAGAAAAGAAAAAGAATTTTTTTTTAATCTTAGTTTAGGTAAGGTTAAAAAGGTAATTTTAAGTAATAATCATTGCTGGTCATGATTTATAAAGATGTTTACTTAAATAATCATGCTAACCTTGAAGAGCTTGAATTGCCAAATTCTATTTCTTCACTTTTGCAAGAATTTAATGATGTCTTTATGGAGTAAAGTCCTAATGGTTTACCACATATCCGAGGGATTGAACATCAAATTGATTTTGTTTTGGGACCTGAAATTTCTAATAGGCCTGCACATAGGAGTATTCCTGATGAGACAAAGAAACTACAAAGGTAGGTAAGTGAGTTGTTAGACAAGGCTTATATTCGTGAGAGCATGAGTCCATGTGCTGTCCCTGATTTATTAGTACTTAAGAAAAATGGATCATGGCACATGCATGTAGATTGTAGGCTATTAATAATATAACTATTAAATATAGGCATCCAATTCGTAGGTTAGATGATATGCTTGATGAATTATATGGTGCATGCATGTTCTCTAAAATTGATCTTAGGTGTGGGTATCATCAAATTAGGATGAAAGAGGGTGATGAATGGAAAACCGCATTTAAAAGTAAATATGGATTGTATAAATGGCTAGTCATGCCTTTTGGTTTAACTAATATACCCAGCACTTTCATGAGATTAATGAACCATGTAATGCATCCATTCATTGAAAAAATTTGTGGTTGTTTACTTTGATGATATTCTTGTATATAGTAGAAATTTAGATGATCATGTAGGACATCTTAGCTTAGTTTTAGGAGTACTTAGGAAGAAATGATTGTTTGTTAATATTAAAATGTATGATTTTTTGTTGAAATGATCTTGTATTTCTAGCATTTATTGTGATAGTGTTTGACTCAGGAGATTGGATTTGGTTGTACCTAAGAAATAAAAGGTTTCTGGAGTAACGAAAGTTAAAGCTTATGCCTCGAAGGGATGGATCTTTTCAAGTCTTGGAGAGGATCAATGAAAATGCTTAAAAACCTGACTTACCAAGTGAGTATAATGTGAGTGCTACTTTTAATATTGCTGAATTATCTCCATTTGCTACAGGTGATGACTTTGATTTGAGGGCAAATCCTTTTCAAGAGGAGGGGAACGATGGGAATCCGCCCGTACCCGTACAAGTAACTACCTGCTGGGGTGCTGATCCTGTACAAATGAAGACGGGGCCAATCACAAGGGCATAAGCCAAGAGATTTAAGGACAACCTAGTTAGCTTTATACAATGTGTGATTAAATCTCAAGAGGGCATAACAATACCCGAAGATGCAAAGTCCGTCTTGTGTATCCAAGCTACGAAAGTGGAAATGGACCCGACAAGCTGTTTTTGTACATTTTTGGACCCTAGACAGTAATGGATGGATTCAACACTTTATGAACTTAATTTATATCACTAAGAGGCCATAAAATCATATCAACACAGAAACAAAAGCATCCAAATTCAATTTGTGCTCATAAGCTTTCTTTTTGGCCAAAAATGCTCATTTGTTGCTGACTTTAACTTCTTTTATTGATGAAGCAAATTGGACTTACTCCAATCAAGGGGCAACATATGGGAATCAATATTAATCTTATTTGGTATCCTATATGGCATATGGAAGCTGAATTGGGGCTTTAACAAGCTAGAGATTGGTCAAAGATAGCTTGGTTGGCAAACTAGTCAACTAATTTTCTAATTTAAGTTTGACTTTTTGTTTTAGGAAACTATCTTTTATTTTTATTTTTATTTGATCATTTGCTATACAAATTAACTTAGGAAAGGATATTTTATTATTTAAATTGTAAATTAATTAATTCCTAATTCAAAATAAAGGAATTAATTAATCTATATTAAATTAGGAAAGGAAATTGAAATGCGGCCACACTAGGAACTGTCTATGCTTGGCCAATTTTGACCTAATCCTTTAGGATTTTTATTTTATTTTTAAAAACCTATTTAAGAGCTTAATTTCTCAATAATATTCAGTATATTATTCATAAAGAAAAATATTTGTGAGAAATAATTCTCTTTGTTCTCATTGAACACCTAAAACACTTAATATAAATCAAGTGTTTTAGTTTGACCTATCAATAGGACATTCATCACCTATTGTGGCGACTTCATCATATACCAAGATTTCTAATCACAAGTTGATTAGGAGTTAAGATTTCCATTAGAATCTGAACATAAATTAAGATCTGAGCTAATATAATAAGCGTTTAGGAGTAAGTCGACTTAGGTTCGTATTAGAAAATTACAAGCCAAATAGGGCCAAAAAGTCCAACTTGATATCTGACCCGTACTTCTTCTTTTCTTCAAGTCTTGCAAGTTTATGGGGCATGGCTTAAGTTAGAATTGGTTTCTAGGGTTTTTAGCCCTAAAAAAACATAAAACCGCAACATATTCCCTATTGAACTTGAGCACGAAAACTGCCACCAGCCACCACACAAAACTTGGATCTGATCCTCCTCCATGTCCTGAATCTGATCCTAGTGTTGGTTTGTCAAAATCCAGCTTCAATCGGGCACGAAAAATGATGAATAGCAACATGTATACAGATTTTTCAGGTACTTTTACATATTTTTCCAATAAATCCGAATTTACATATAGAAAATTCAAATAAAAATTGCAATAAAAATAAATAGATCAATCAATTAAAGAGGAAACCTAATATTATGATTAGCCTCCTGGTTACATCTAAAAAGAAAAAAAAAATACAAGCAAAAATCTATCATGGATTAAGGCAGAAAACAAATCATGCATATATAATTAAAAAAAATTATAAATAACATGAATAATAAAACCTAGGTTCCATATATCTAATATACATCACATATACATGAAAAATAAAATAGTAAAAAAAAATGGATTCGATTTATCATATATCGATTCAATCAAGGCTCTAATACCAGTTGTTGGAATCATGCATATAGCGGAAGCCTGATCGAGATTGAATAAAATATGTGATAAACAATTCATTATCTATTAAATCTTACTAACCTTTTGCGCAGGACCTTCCAAGCGATATAGTTGCAGTAGATCTGTGTATAAACACATCTAATTACTAGAAACAAGAAGGCTCAAAGGTTTTGGTTTACCATTGAGGTTTTCAGTATTTGGAAAACAAAACTACAGAAACTCTGTCTCAGAGGCTCTTTAGAAAGCAGTCTATTTATAAATTCAAAACCCTAGGCTCTAGGGTTTCCTAATTGCCTTGGGGCCAACAGATGGCACACTTGTCTCTAAATAATTAGTAATGGGCTCTGTCAGTATATTAGCTAGCTTGGGGATCCAACAAGCATTATTAATTAAGGCTTTTGATTTGTTAGAGAATCATGGCAAATTGTTAGCCATAAACAAGCCAAACCCGAGACCAAGCCTAATGCCTTGTTTTGTATTTCATTTAGGTAGTTGATTAAATCATTTTGTGTTAGGCTTGTTAAGTTGGTGCACAAAGACACCAAAATGTGTTAGTTGATATGTATTAGCCAAATTAGAGGTTAAGAAAATGAAGCACCTTGATGACATGGAAAGCACCTTGGTGACTAAGATGGTGACATGGAAGCTACTTGGTGACATGGAACCAAACCATTCGGCCTCTCTCTCATCCAATGCATGGAAGGATATGTCATCATGCATGAGGATTACTTCAACATGAAGCACCTAATGAGGCAGCAATACTTGTCAACAAACCATGAAGCATGTGGCAAAGTTACTTTACACATGTGTTTTGCTTCTCCATGAAGGACTTGTTTTATATTGGTGTTTAGAACAAGCCATGGTGTGCTTTCACACCTATTTTGTATGCTATAAGTATTTATTACATCCAAATGAATGTATTGTATTGAATTTTGGAGAAAATACCTTAGTTTCAACTTTGAAACCAAGAGAAACTCAAACCGGCCAAAACTAGAAAATTTTCCAGTAGCTTAATCAAAACAAGCCGAGAACATCTAAACTCCAAATCAATTTCCAAACATAAAACCTTGTTCTATTTAGATTAACCTTGCCCTAATCCTTTCAAATTGGTATCAGAGCTTGTTTCTATAAATCCTTGTTCAAAACCGATTGGAAAATACACAAAAGCACAAACCATTTTCAAATGGCATCCTCACACTTTTCAACACCTTCACCTCCTATCTTTGATGGCCAAAACTATCTTATTTTGGCAATTAAAATGAGAGCCTATCTTCAAACCTATGACATTTGGGAGCTTGTTGAAGTTGATTATGAAGTAGAACCATTGAGAGCAGGTGCTACGGTGAATCAAATCAAACTTCATAGTGAAGAAAATGCAAAACCTTTGAAAACTCTCACAGCAATACAAGCTGCTGTGACTGATGATATCTTCACTAGAATCATGACCTGTACAACTCCTAGACAAGCTTGGGAAAAGCTTCAATAGGAGTTTCAAGGAAGTACAAGATCAAGACAAATGCAGCTGCTAAACCTTAGAAGAGAATTTGAAAACTTGAAGATGCTGGAACTTGAAACCGCGAAGGAATTTTCAAACAAACT
Organism: Ziziphus jujuba; assembly: GCF_031755915.1. Lineage (NCBI taxonomy): Eukaryota > Viridiplantae > Streptophyta > Magnoliopsida > Rosales > Rhamnaceae > Ziziphus > Ziziphus jujuba. The sequence continues at coordinate 24,559,466 of NC_083384.1, forward strand.
TATGAAGATTGTCAACCAAATCTGGTTACTTGGTGAATCTTTTCCAGCCCAAAGGATTATTGAAAAGATCCTTGTATGTCTTCCAGAGAAATATGAAGCAAAGATCTCAACTTTAGAGGAAACAAGAGACCTTAAACAACTCACAGTTGCTGAATTGATCAATGCCTTGCAAGCCATGGAACAAAGGAGGAGTCTTCGGCTACAAGGTGAATCAAGCTTAAGTGAAGCAGCCCTTGCTACAAATAACAAAGGAAAAACAATCCAGCAACTAAGGCCTTTTTAAAGGCAAAATAGAGGCAAGGAGACCACCAACCAAAGAGGGAACAAGATGATCTATGGTCCTTGCATAATATGCAAGAAGCAAGGACACACGGCCAAGATATGCTGGTGGAGGCCGAATGCTCAATGTAAGATTTGCAAGCAATTCGGTCACATGGAAAGAGTTTGTAGGCAAAGAAACCAAATGCAAGAAGCAAGACAAATGGATTTTGGACAGCGGGTGCACAAATCATATGTACAACAACCATGACTTGTTTGTCAAGTTCAACTCAAAAATTGCAAGAAAAATCAGGGCAGCAAATGGAAAAATCATAGAGGCACAAGAAAAAGGAGATTTGGTCATTAAAACACTAAAAGGTACAATTCAAATTACCAATGTTTTATATGTACCAAATCTATCCTAAAATTTACTTAGTGTGCCATAACTTATGAAGAAAGGATACATTTTGAAATTCTCAGATACAAGTGAAATATCTAAGGATGACAAAATTGTATTAGTTGTCCATATGAAAGATAATAGTCTTATAATTGATTTTGATCAACAAAATCAATGTCTATGAATACCAAAGTCCAAGAAGATTCAAGATTATGGCATAGAAGGCTCGGCCATTACAATTATGCCACCATGAAGCAAATGTATACTCAACAAATTGTTGAGAATTTACCACAAATCCATGAAGATGAAGCTGTTTGCCAAACATGTCAACTTGGCAAAATCAAAAGACAACCATTTCCTTTGACAACACTCAGCAAAGCAAAGGAAAAGTTACAAATGGTGCATTCAAATTTGTGTGGACCAACGAATGAAGCAACTCATGCAGGGAAAAGGTATTTTATCATCTTTATTGATGATTATTCTAGAAAGTGCTGGATATACTTCCTCAAACAAAAATCATAAGCAGTAGCCATATTTGAAGAGTTCAAAACACTTGTAGAAAACCAAGCACAAACCACCATCAAGGTGATTCGAACCGACAATGGTGGAGAGTACATTTCCAAAGCTTTCCAAGATATTTGCAAGACAAATGGTATTATACACCAACTCACAACTCCATACACACCACAACAAAATGGAGTGAGTGAAAGAAAGAATATAACCATCATGGATATGTCAAAATGCTTGTTGTTCGAGAAGTGCTTGCCAAAGAAATTTTGGGCCGAAGCTACCAATACAAGTGTATACCTCTTAAATCTAATTCCAAGTAAGGCAACTGAGTCTAAAACACCAAATGAATTGTGGTATGGTTTTAAACCTTCAATTGCTCACTTAAAAGTCTTTGGAAGTATTTGTTATATGCATGTACATGACTCCAAAAGAACCAAGCTTGATAAGAAAGCAAGTATTGGTATATTTGTACGCTATAGCTTGGTTTCAAAGGGCTATAGAATCTTTGATATATCTAAGATGCAGGTTGTTGTCTCTAGAGATGTTATCGTAGATGAGAACTCATATTGGAGTTGGAAGGAGCATAAAGTAGAAGAAAACACTTATATTCAATCAAGAACTCCTTCCACCGATCAAAGTGATTTTGATGTTACCGATGATGATGACCTGGCCAATGAAGATTATGTAGGGAAAAGAGGTACAAAATCAATTGTAGAACTTTATGCAAGTGCAAGGATGGCAACACCTGATCCTCTAACATATAGTGAGGCTTCACAACACAAAGAATGGAAAGCCGTAATGGAGGAGGAGCTTCACACGATAAAAAAGAACAAAATTTGGAGTTTGGTGCCGAGACCAAAGAAAGGACATGTAATAGGTGTCAAATGGGTTTTTAGAACAAAACTAAACCCTAATGGCATTTTGAACAAATACAAAGCAAGGCTATTGTTAAAGGCTATGTTCAACAATATGGTGTAGACTACATGGAGACTTTTTCACAGGTGGCAAGACATGAAACCATTCGGCTTTTACTTGCATATGCAGCCAATAATTCTTGGAAAATATATCATTTGGATGTGAAATTATCTTTTCTAAATGTTTTTTTAGAAGAAGAAGTATATGTTGAGCAACTTGAAGGCTTTGTTATAGAAGGAGAGGAGGAGAAAGTGTACAAGCTTCATAAAGCCTTGTATGGGCTCAAACAAGCTCCAAGAGCTTAGTATGCAAGAATTGATGACTACCTCATTCATGAAGGTTTTTCAAGAAGTGATAATGAGCCTACACTCTATATCAAAGCCAAATCACATGAAGATACAATGGTAATCTCTCTTTATGTTGATGATTTGCTAATAACATGTTGCAAAACTGAAGGCATTCAAAAATTCAAAGATAAAGTGATGGAAACCTTCGAGATGTCCGACCTTGGTATAATGAATTATTTAGGTTTGGAGATCAAGTAAAGGTATAACTCTATTTCAAGAAAAATATTCTTTGAATTTGCTTGATAAGTTTCAACTAGAAAATTGCAAGATTGTTGAAACACCAATGATTCAAAATGCCAAGTTCGAACTTGATGATGGAAGTGAGAAAGTGAATGCTTCGGTTTATAGAACCCTAATTAGAAGCTTGCTTTATTTGTGTGCTTCAAGACCTAATATATATGCTGTAAGTGTGCTATCAAGGTCCATGAGTGCACCATCTCAAAACCATTACCAAGCTGCAAAAAGAGTATTAAGGTATGTAAACGGCATGGCCAACTTTGGAATCCTATACAAGCATGGCAACATGTGTGAATTAGTTGGCTATTGTGATAGTGATTGGGCAGGTAGCTTGGAAGACATGAAGAGCACTTCTGGATACTTGTTTATGTTTGATTCAGGTCCATTTTCATGGAGTTCACGCAAGTAAGGAACCACGGCACAATCAACAGCAGAAGCTGAATACATCTCGGCGGCAGCAGCATCAAATCATGCAATTTGGCTAAGGAAATTGATTAATGATTTGGGTTGCAAGCAAACAAATGCAACCACCATTCATTGTAACAATACTTCAGCCATGGACATCACCAAAAAACCAGTACAACGCAGAAAAACCAAGCACATCCCTGTGAAGTACCATAGCATCCGTGAGGCTGAAAGAAACAAAGAAATCAATTTGATGCATTGTTCAACATAAGACCAGCTAGCCGACATTCTCACAAAACCATTGCCAAAAGAAAGACTTCAAATGCTTAGGATTCTTCTACACATCATGCCTAACATTTCCAAGGAGGAATGTTAAAGAATCATGGCAAATGTTAGCCATAAACAAGCCAAACTCGAGACCAAGCCTAATGCCTTGGCCGAGAAGCAACTTCCTTAGTTTGTATTGTATTTCATTTAGGTAGTTGATTAAATCATTTTGTGTTAGGCTTGTTAAGTTGGTGCACAAAAACATCAAAATGTGTTAGTTGATATGCATTAGCCAAATTAGAGGTTAAGAAAATGAAGCACCTTGATGACATGGAAAGCACCTTGGTGACTAAGATGGTGACATGGAAGCTACTTGGTGACATGGTGCCAAACTATTCAGCCTCTCTCTCATCCAATGCATGGAAGGACATGTGTCATCATGCATGAGGATTACTTCAACATGAAGCACCTAATGAGGCAGCAATACTTGTCAACAAACCATGAAGCATGTGGCAAAGTTACTTAACACATGTGTTTTGCTTCTCCATGAAGGACTTGTTTTGTATTGGTGTTTAGAACAAGCCATGGTGTGCTTTCACACCTATTTTGTATGCTATAAGTATTTATTACATCCAAATGAATATATTGTATTGAATTTTGGAGAAAATACCTTAGTTTCCACTTTGAAACCAAGAGAAACACAAATCAGCCAAAACTGGAAAATTTTCCAGCAGCTTAACCAAAGCAAGCCGAGAACATCTAAACTCCAAATCAATTTCTAAACATAAAACCTTGTTCTCTTTAGATTAACCTTGCCTTGATCCTTTCATGATTATCGGTCCAAATTGCTTCTGGAGCATAAATCCAATACTTAGTTATTGAGACAGCCAAAAATCTTATTGGTTAGCAACTTAGTATTTGTAAATTTATAAAGAGAAATTCTACTTATACTACCAAAAATACTTTACACAATCCTATTAATTTGAAATTTCCAAAATACCCAAATCCTAATTTTCTATTTCTTTCTTTTTCAAAGCAATATTGCTGGCATCCAATTATAAAATCGGTGCCGTTTGTCTGTCGATCTTCTTAAGCTGGGATAATTATGCATCCCACTTCAAAATCGCTCAAGTATACAAAAGATCTATTGAATCTGCAAGTTTCTATGAAGTTTTCAAAAAATGAAAAGTGAAACAAGGCATGGTGGTTCCGAAGAGATTGAGGTACATCTTGAAAGGATTTTGGTGATGGCTTTCAGTGAAATGTCAAACCCATGTATCGAAAATTGAAGGTTTGAAAACTTTTTTTTTTGTTTTTTGGTAATGTTCTTCATTCCACCAAGTACAAAAATTGGAAGGAATTCAAAAACAAATATATTTTGGTTGCTGCCTCTGGCATGGAAATTGCTCTAGATTTGGCAAATGGTGCAAAAGCTTTCATAATCATCAAAAGCCCAATAAATATACTATTTAGTTTGTTAGTTTGGATTTTTATTTTTAACTTTAAGTCTATTCTAGACTAGTCCAAAACTAATAGCTCGGCGTTGGTATTTTTGATCTATAACAAGAGAAGAAGGTATTAGGGTTTGCAATAAAAATGGTATTTTTAACATTTCATAAATAATGAGAAGCCCCGTAATTATACTATCTAGCTAGTTAGCTTGGATTTTTATTTTTATTTTTTGGACTTTTTAGTCCATGATAACTTTGTCCAAAACCATAGCTCGGCCATTGGTATTTTCTGTCTGTAACAACAATAGAAAGTATTAGGGTATAAAAAATAAATAAATAAATAAATGGTACTATCTAGCTTGTTAGCTTGGAGTTTTTTTATTTTTTAGTCCATGATAGAATAGTCCAAAACAATTAGCTCGACCGTTGGTATTTTCGATAAATTTATCTTTACACAGTCTCATTCACCAAGAAATGTTAAAAATAACATGTTTTGGTTGCTGCCTCCGACATGAAAATTGCTCTAGATTTGGCAAATAGTGCAAAAACTTTCATAATCATCAAAAGCCCAATAAATATACTATCTAGTTAGTTAGCTTGGAATTTTATTTTTATTTTTTAGACCATACAAGATTAGTCCAAATTAATAGCTCGGCCTTCGGTATTTTCGGTCTGCAACAAGAGAAGAAAGTACTAGGGTTTGAAAAAAAATGGTATTTTGGACATTTCATGAATAATGAGAAGCCCTGTAAATATACTATCTAGCTAGTTAGCTTGGATTTTTATTTTTATTTTTTTAATCCATGGTATACTTTCGGTCAGCAACAACAATAGAAAGTATTAGGGTTTGAAAAAAATAAATTGTACTATCTAGCTAGTTTGTTTGGAATTTTATTTTTATTTTTTAGTCCAAAACCAGTAGCTCAATCGTTGGCATTTTCAGTCAGTTTATCTTTACACAGTCTCATTCATTATGAAATGTTAAAAATAACATATTTTTGTTGCTGCCTTCAGCATGGAAATTGCTCTAGATTTAGCACATGGTGCAAAACTTTCATAATCATTAGAGCCCAACAAATATAATATTTAGTTAATTAGCTTGGATTTTTATTTTTATTTTTTAGTCTATGCCAGATTAGTCTAAAATTAATAGCTCGGCCGTTAGTATTTTCAGTCTGCAACAAGAGAAGAAAGTATTAAAGTTTGGAAAAAAACAAAAAAAACAAAAAAAGAGGGTATTTTTGACATTTCATAAATAATGAGAAGCCTAATAAATATACTATCTAGTTAGTTAGCTTGGATTTTTATTTTTATTTTTCAGTCTATGCTAGATTAGTCCAAAATTAATAGCTTGGCCGTTGGTATTTTTGATTTGCAACAAGAGAAAAAAGTATTAGGGTTTGAAAAAAAAAAAAAAAAAAAAAAGAAGAAGAAGGTGTTTTTGACATTTCATGAATAAGGAGAAGCCTAGTAAATGTATCATCTAGCTAGTTAGCTTGTATTTTTATTTTTATTTTTTAGTCCATGATGGATTTGTCCAAAACCGATAGCTCAGCCCGTTAGTATTTTCAATCGGTAACAATAACTAGTTAGCTTGGAATTTTATTTTTATTTTTTAATCTATGATAAATTAATCCAAAACAAATAGCTCGAAAGTTTATCTTTACACAGTTTCATTCATTATGAAATATTAAAAATATCCCCCCATTTATTTACTTAAACGCCCATTGTTTTCACAGTTTCAATCATTATGAAATGTGAAAAATATTCTTCATTTATTTACTCAAACACCCAGGGTCTTTGAGGCTCGAACCTCCCACCACAAGGTTAAGAGCCATGCACTCTACCAACCGAGCAAGACGGGCACTTAAACACGTCAAAGTCAATGACATAATAAAATTGTCGATCTAAGCTTTCCCCACCTCAACCCCAAATAATCACAACCATAGCCTGATTGAATTCGCCAAAGAAAACAAAAGAAAAAAAACTATAGCCTGATTGAAGTTTCATCTATTCAGGCAATTCGTTCCAAAAATAAGATAAAATGTGAAACCTCAGCAATTAATATATGCAAGTACTTTTCAACAAACGCTTAAATCATATGTAGCACGTTTCCATTTGTATAGATTTCCACGGATCTTCAACAAATCCAGATTCAATTCACATTAAAAGCAACATTTAATTCAAGGTCGTCTTCCAATTAATACAAAACTAAATATCTGATTCGTAAGCGGACCTATGCAACCAACAACTATATAATAGAACTCTTTGTATGGAGAGGTCATAAGTCCTGTCGTTTCAGAAACTCTGTGTGCTCCTGCTGATATGTCAAAGTAACATATTAGTTACAGGCGCACTATATTTGTCAATAAACTATTTTTTTCCCCCCATAAATGTTATATATCTTCAGATAGGCAAAAAGTAATGTACCCAACTGTCCTGCAAGACGCATACTCATAGTCACTAAAACTGCATGACAATGCCCAAGTGTCAACTTTAGGAATTGAGCTAAAATGCCAACACTACAAATTTCAAGTCGCAAGCCAATGATCCCAGTTTCATAAATTGAAATTCTGAACCTTACAATCTGAAAATTTGATATCCCCCCTCAGGCTACACAAAATTAAAGTTGCAAAGAACAGAGTTAATCTCAATCTGAGCCACTAAAGACTTATATTTACTGGACTAACATTATCATGTCAACTTGAAATCAGATCTTTTCTGAGAGTTGTCACTGGCGAGAAGCATACTAATGGGCATTGTTGCAGATAGTGTTCTGAAGTCTCATAGCTAATCAGATTTAAGACTTTGAGTAGAAATATGGTATGAGCCTCCATTCTGCGTATCACTGCTTTCTAATTCCTCTTTCAACTGAAACAGATCAACAAAACAATCAGAAAAGGAGAATAAACGTGGAAGTCCGAGATGGTAAACTTTACACATATATGCAAGTTGTGAAGTGATGCATCAATCCACCTAAGTCTCTGCGCGAGTCCTTTTTGTTAGACCATACAAAAAGAAGTGAAATACAACTGTGAAAGGTGGAGTCACTGAGACCAAGAGGACTGGTCTGACTTTTAGGTCTTGATGGAGCCTCAACCCTTAAACAGATTCACTTACAAGATCAATGTCATTCCATCTAAGGGGAAACAAATGTCCATAAATTTCTGATACACCCAGCTTTATACTACTAAAGACAATTGAAGTAATTCACAGGTAATAATAAATTACAAAAGCTTCTTATAAGTATATATCAAAGAGTAACCCTGGTTCTCCATATCCATATGTTGAGATGGCAAGCAAAATGTAATCAAAATGCAATATACTTGATCAATATTCTAAGACAAAAACAATTATTTAAAGGATTACCTTCTTGAGGATCTTCTTCTGGTACCGATATCCCTGGTGAAATCAAACAAACGAAATTATCATAATATCACTAGTTGAATTATAAACATGAAAAGGAATTTTTTACAATGAAATTGTACTTTACCTTGTCAGTTCCATAAATGTAATCACAGTAGGTAAAAACTGACGCAAAATTGCTCTGGCTTTGTCCGCCAACATAGTGATGGTAATCATGATACTCAGCACCCCCATAAAATGGAATATACTTTGTGATACTCCAGGGAAAGTCATACCTGGACAAAGAAACAATAATTACAACAAGCTCTGTATCATCTCCACATCCAAAAGTATCTGAAAAAAAAGAACTTTCATGCCTGTGCTACTCATACAAATTGGCAGAATGCAAGATGTAAAATTGATTAGTCTACCCCACAAAATGCACAGAAATTTTATGATCCTTAACAATATAAGCTATCCCTTCCACACACATTGTTCTATTTTTTAGTATGGTTCACCTCCACCCCATTTATAACAGCTGCTGAGATCATCCATGTAAAATGGAACTAAGAGCCAAGAAACTGATAGAGCAGTGCAGTAAGAAATCTCCAGAGACAGCTGTTACACCACCAATAATCCTCTCTTGTGTTTATTCCTGTTCATTTCCTAACTGACCATTCTTCACCCGCAAAATTTCAAAAGATCTTTTATGCAAATTACCTAACCGTAGCAAAAATATATTTTCAAACTGAAAACAGTAAATCCAAAAAGAAGAAGCTCTTCCTTTTTCATCTACATGTTTAAACCAAAAACAATTTACTCTCAACATCACAAGAACCCACATTCCTTGTTACAAAAAACCACTTCTATATTAAGTCTTACCTCATATTTGCTTAGTAATTAATTGCATACCAATGGTCAATTCTAGTCTGTCACCATTCTTAAAGGTAGGAGGTGCCACTGCGCCAAAAATAAACTGGCACTTTTGTATAATCTCTCATTTTTCCCCCCAGTCCTCACAATGAGGTCCTACTTTTCCAAGAATTTCATCCACCAACTACATCTATTCTCTCACTCTTCCCTGCTCTAACCAACTAAAAGTTGTCTACATCAACTTCCTCTATTGTCAAGGCCCTTCATCATTCATTAGGAACCAATTCTGAGGACTTTTTACAGAGAATCTTCAAAACCATCCTGAGCCTACAGCTAAGCTGGGTAGTTCACACACTAACTGGTGGCAGCATGCCCCACAAACTGAAGGGAGGCTGTCCAACTGCAATTTTCAGGGCCTGAAATTAGCAATATTTTTTTGTTTCAGACTGTCTCGACCAAGCACCACCTTCAGATAATTTATTGATGAAGCTTCAGTGCATATATGAGAATAAGAAACTAGAAAAGAACAGATTAAAACCATCCATCAGGTGACAAACTATTTACATGAAGGCTATAGCTATCTTCAATTCCTATTTGACAATAATGATTAAACTAATAAATAATATCTTCCAACGGCACGGGTGACAGACCAAACAAAGTAATACTTCTTTTATAAAGCATGATAATTGAACATAAATGTCCCAAAAAAATAAAAATAAAAAATAAAAAGGGAATCCCGTAAAAATCCCATCTCTATGTGGGGGTTCGAAGAAAAGTTTGGGCACGGTACTAAAAACGGTCATATGCAGAACAAAGCTGCTGTTTCCTTGCCTTATAAAAAAAAAAACTCCCAAATTATCTTACTAAGCAAATGCAAACGAATAATTAACAAATTGAACAGGAAAAGATTGAAAAGAAAAGTAATTGTACTGATCCTAGTCTCCATCAACAAAAGGTGAGCCACGATTAAAGATCCTTCAAATCAAGAGTACTTTACATAGTTAAAAAATAAAAAATAAAAGAAAAAAGAAAGGATAAAAGGAATTCTAAAGGTGTCATCATTCAGTCACAATCGCAGACAAGAGAAAAGGAACTCGAGCAAGTGGGAGACAACAAAAAAATAAAATAAAATAAAATAAAAAATAAAAAGACGAAGGAAAACGGTGAAAGCATGCTTACCCACTATGAGTTTCAATCGCCTCAACCTGCCTCAAAGCTATCCATAACCAGAATGTGATCATGTGGCCAGGAACCATAGCCGGCCCAAGAAAAGATGGGATCCCGAGGATCAGTATCTCTGCCCAATGAGCATACGGCGCCGCAAACCCAATTGGAGCAGCGTATTCGTGGTGTACTCGATGAATTTTCTCGTATCCCCATTTGTTATGCAGAAATCTATGGATCCAGTAGTTGGTATAGTCCTCTACCACAAAATAAACCAACAACTGTGAAAGAATCTCCCACCCAGATGGCAACGGCAATCCCGTTCTAATCCCAATCATCTGTTTTACACAGAGCAAAATCCCAGTTCGAATCAAACTTCATAGAAAATCATCAAATTGTGTTGTCATTGTAAGACACTGTAGATAGAAGCATCAATTTCCATGACTTGTTTTCATCAAATTTTTTTTTTTTTTTTTTTAAAAGGTCATTGTCAAAAACAAATGGAGGAATAAGAAATTTAAATGCAAAACCCCACAATTCTCATTTCACTAAAATTGGCCATAAATCTAAAGCCCCACTGACCTAATTCCAAAGAATTTCACCCAAAATTTTCCATCAAAAACAAAAATTCAAACGAATCCAAAATCGCCCAAAAAGCAAGAAATTCCCACACACGAAGAGGAACATAAGAAGAAATCACAAGCCTACCTTTACAGAAGGGAAAGAGACGAGTTGAAGAGGACCAACGACGAGGAAAAACATGCGCATAACATCTTTGTAGCATCTGGACATCTCGGAGAAAGACAATCTAACCTTGGGCTGAATCTTGTACCTATCGAAGCCTGCAATCCGCATGAGCTCGATGAAAACCAGAGGGAGAGGAACGACGGAGAAGATTAGGAAGAGGAACAGAATGTTGTGGCAGTATAGGAAGTAATCGGACTTCCTAGCAGAGTAATTGAACCACAACGTTTCAGCGAACGTAAGGTTCCGGCCGAGCGCCGACGTTGCCTCCGCGAGACTCTGATACGGCAACATTTTTTTTTCAGTTTCAAACTCAACCGTCGCCGGGAATTCCAAGAATTGGCGGCGAGGCTGCCGTGGAGTGTAGAGAGAGAGAGAGAGAGAGAGAGAGAGAGAGAGAGAGAAAGTGGGTGTGTTTGGGAACGAGGTTTTTGTTGGGATTATGAGGTGGCTTTTGGTTGTTTTTGTTTTTTATGGGTTTGTTTGTTGCGTTGGATGGGCAGTTAAAATATGCGGGAATTTTCAAAAATATGCAAGGTTTGTTTGACCGTACGCTTTTTTTTTTTTTTTTTTTTTTTTTTTAAACAAAAACAAAATGGTAGAATTCCCTTCTGGCTCTTCTCTTCGTTTCTACCACCTCTCTCACTCCCAAGTGTTTTCTTTCTCTTTGTTTCTGCTTCCTCTCCCTCCCTCCCTGCATGTGTTTTTATACTGGTTTTCTTTCTTTCTTTTTGCCTTTTTCATCACTTTCTAAAAAGCTTTATCATCTTGTTCATAAGTCCGAGTGACATATACCAACATCACTTTAGACAATATTTGCTGTGTTTAAAGAAAATTTTGTAATGTTTGATGGTAAAAATATCATATTTAAAGTACCAACATTGTTATATGTCATAACGTATATGACTATTATTACCTGGATTTATGCTTATATGTCAATTACCAATTGATTGCCTTTAAATCAGTTTTTAAATTAAAGTATTAAATGAAAAAGTGGATTATTAGTATTTTTTTTTTTTTTTTGTGTGTGAACCATTAATTTTAACCTAGTAGTACCATTAGTATTAATTCATAAAATATAAATTTCACTAGTGATGGTCAATAAGGATAAATATTATTTTATCTTTTTAAATTTTAATTGATATTAAATAATAAGGAATCATATCAATGTATTTGAAAATACATTAATGATCAAAATACAGATACAATTTTATTAATTTTTCACACACATAAAGTAAAAAAAATTCTCCATATCTTTATGTCTTAAACCCACAATTTTTCATAACCTTTTAGGTGTAAGATATAAATGACTTATTAATTAAATTATCATTACTTGAGAATGATCAAAGTATCAACAAATTAATCTAAAACTTCTTAAATTTGTAATAGATAAACTAAATTAATAATTTATAAATTAATGTGAATTGAATATGAATACGTGTCTTTAACAGAAATATGTATAAATGAATATGGTAAAAACACCAAATCCGTTACTACATTGTGGACTTTTGGGAATGCTACAAATACTAAATTTTTTTTGTCAAATAATGTGGTAGATTATCAATGGTTGACAAATTATTAATAAATTAAAATAATAGAAGATGAACCTAATATATTTTGTTAATAAATTTAATAGAGTTCATAATTATTGCTATGTTATTTTCTTCTGGAATATATATGACAATAACTATTGATAACAACCTTAAATCTTACTATTTATTTTGTAAACCACACCGTGGTATTCTCGTTTGATATAAACAAAAAATTAATAAATAATTTGATTACTTTTGTTATAATTGTCATGTATAAAATTGATAAAATTAATTAAACGCAATTATTATAAATTTGTTCAAAAACTGTTTTATTTTATTTCATTTTATGTTATATTTAAACAATATGTATAACTAATTTTTCCGAATTTATTAAAACAATTTGTATAATTATACTATATGATATATGTAGAATTATTGTTTATAAAAAATGCAATTATTTATTAGTTTAATTTAAATTAAGTTTCCCTTTTTGAAATTAAAAACCTATACAGGAAAATAAAAATGTAAGAACTATATTAGCATTGATCTTATGGTGATTTTATTTTTTTGGGATAAAGTGTATGGATCTTGTGGTGATAATGATAAATGATGCCAAATAGTAATTTGGTTTCCATTAATGGTGTGGAACCATTTACTGGTATATATGAAATGCATGAATGTGGCAGCTTTTAGGAGTATGAATTGCAGTCGTCAGAATGTGAAAGTGGTACACGTGGAGGGGCCACGTATACATGAGGAAGCACGTGACTTGCAAGGTTAGAAGTCGGCAAGGCGGCCTGTTTGTTAGTGCAAATATCTTAAGGAAAATGCATGCAAAGCATCCAACGCTTCATAGTCCACGTGACCTCCACGTGGTCGATTTGTACAGTCAAAGATTCCATCTAATTCCCACTACTTTTATTCCTTTCATAATGCCTCAACAGCTTCCAAAATACCTGTTAAATAATTTAATTAAACTCAATAATTATCTTTCACACTTCGTAAATCCCCCTTATTACATCTATATATATATATATATATATTTGTTTTGCCTTTATTTTGAAGAAATTGGATCCACTCATAACTAATTGAGATTTTGACAAATACAAATCAAATTATCATATTTCATAAATTAGTAGAATTCATACCTTTTTTTTTTTAATTGTCAATTATTAATCCTATTCATATCCTTAGTTCTCAAGAATATTAAAATTATTGTATTTTTTTTTGAATTGTCAATTATTAATTCTTATCATATCCTTAGTTCTCAAGGATATTAAAATTATTGTAGTAGTATAATTTAAGAAAAAAATCTCATCATAAATGTAAATCGATATTGTATGATGACAATTATCAATAAATTATGAAAGTATTTTGCATATATTTGAAGAAAAATTAATTGATTGTGGGATGTGGCTACACTTAGGATGTCATCATTTAGTGAAAATATATTACCAAAAAAAAAAAAAAAGTAATACGAATAAAATAACCAAATTCAGCTAATTATGTTCAAATTGACTTAAGCAATGTATTTGATGGCAATAAATCAATTATTTGCCATAATTGTTTCTTTATTTACAGTATGAGCCTTCCTACACAAAGGGTATGGATAAGAAGAGCCTACTAATCGAAGTACAAAACACAAGAAAGAAAAGCCTACTAATCCAAACCCATTGGAACCCCTATTATCTTTTTTTTTTTTTTTTTTTTTGGCAATGATATTAGATTTTTGGTCCACTAAAGACAATCCAATCCAAATCCAACTTTATGCGTCAGCATTTCTTTGACCATGCTGTGAAATCCAATGATGTGTTTTCTGAAACATAAAATCATGCTAAAAGGACTATGAATCCCACTAGCAATAGTGGGTCTGTAAATAAGCAGAGCTGACGAAATCCTTTTCAAACCCCATTAACGTTATTGTAAGATTTTGGATGGTTTGAAAAATAATAATAATTATGATGATGATAAAAGAAGACGGCTGTTAATGAAGTAAAAGTGATAAAAAGAAAATCTTGAAATGCTTAACCCCAAAAATTCATCTTTTTTACTGAACTTTCTCTTTTGTCCCCACCCATATCATTGCCTCTGACGTTGAATTGAAAATCTGTTTGACAAAATGAAAGAAGGGATTTTGGGGATGCTTAAAATAAAGAAAGATTAAGCATGACTACCATAATAATTTCCCTCCCTACTCTGCAAATACTTTGTTTTTCATCATTTGTCCTTTCCAAGTCACTACTCTGAAACAGAAACTTTGATGATTATTGTCTTTGGTGTATTTTATCTTATACTCCTTCAATGCATTGTGTTTAGATTATGACTAATTATTCTACTTAAAATGATCTCTTAAGTAGGATTAATGCAACCAATCTTTTCAAAAACTACAATCGTATTCGATTACAGTACTCTTCTAAACATTATGCTTAAATAATGACTAATTATGCTACTTAATTAGTGAGAGGACCTTACAAACTGCTATTGGGTTGTCTTTGGAAACCAATATAGGCTTACATTCGTATCCATAATGACCCAATAAAATATGCTACTTAAATTGATCCAAGTGTTTTTGCCCAAGTCATTGATTTCTATATTGCATTTTTTAATAATTTCTAATGCTTTACCTCTGAATGACGCACTAAAACCTTTTAGTATATACTGAGAGGATAATACCCTTTTCAAATCCTTTCAAAAGCATGATTGAGAGAATTTTCAGGGTCGTCGGGTTTTTGCATTGGCAATGTGGATTACAGTGAAAGAGAAAATAATAGTAGGAGACAAAGTATACTGTGAGAGTTGGAATCAAACCCTATCTTTTGAAGTAAAAAAGAAAATAGGCTAGAATACCCAAAAAAAGGGAAGCGAAAAAGAGATACGTATCAAGGACTAATAATGTGATGGGGCAGAGGGATTTACACTTTGAGTTGATCATTGGCCCCTCCCTCCAACTGTTCGATCTGTGTCCTGTGTGGGTGACGATGATGTGAATTGTGATGTATGCAAATGATTTGTTGCGTGGACTATGACTAAGGCATGGGAAAGTCGTTCCCTTTTTCTCGTGCTTGTCGTATGCATAAGGTATTATTATTGATCAATTTGTGCAAAACTGACTAGCATGCGGACTCAAAACGCATCAAACCCTTATGGCCCTATATGGGGGTACTGTTAATCTTCATGCTTTCCCAAAAATGGAGCCTTTTGGACAGGGAAAATAAGTCAAGTCATTTCTTATATTTTTCATGTACGGCCTTAAATATATATATATATATTTTTAAGGATTTTGCATAATCAATAACTTTGAAAATCCTGGTGCTAGATTTTGACAAGGCAAGAAAAAAAACGGTAATTGCCCCTCTATTTAGTAACTTTTAGTTTTGGATTATATGATGTACCAAAGCCCAATTTAGTTTCTAAAATGTAAAGACTCAACTAGAGACTGATCACCTAAAACAGCCTGATGCAATATAAAGTAGACATGGTCTCGAGCCATGCATGGCTTGTGTAATTGCTGGTATTAGATGAGATTCTAGAGCATGAGAAATATATCCACTAATAAGGGACAACAAAGTAGGTACGGGGAATGGTCTCAAAAATGAAGCAACCTGAATGGGAAAAAGTATGTTCCCAATAGAGAACAGCTCACATAGTAGAGGGCTGCAAGGTGGCAATAGGTTGGAAGGTAAAGTGGAAAGCTTTGATACGTTAGCAATCTCTATGAAAAACGGAGAACAACTAAAGACATGATGTCCGTGTTAACTGAACCTTTAAACTCTCCTCCTAATCCTGCCCTTGCTAACTTGGACATTGGAAAGGCTTCTTATCAAACATCCTCGGCACAATAAAGAAGGCCCTTTTTACTGGTAGAATGATGGAATATTATAGGAGGAATAGTAAGGTGGCAAGCATTAACATTGGTGTCTTCTGTGTTACTTTTAATTTATAAAAAAGCTCCACCCAACAAAACAACTCCATGGATACTAACAAACCCCACAACCTCCAACGAATGATGATCCAACCATAGCTGAGCTATATGCTCAATGAGTACGACCTATCCAATTCTCATCAACCCCACCCCACCTGACGTCGAACTAACATCAACATCGACCCTGACATCCAAGCATTCATCGCAACTCAAGTGCAAACATTATTTCAAGCAGTCATCATCAGCGATGCTCAAGAAACATTTTCGCCCTTAAGAGCTGCCTCATGACAACAATGAGCACCCTCCATAGGATACCTCCCACTCAGCATCCCTTTACCATGGACCGATTCTTGAGCACGTCATGCACCATGGACCTCACCAGGCTTCTCGCCATGACAAAACCCACAACCCTTGTTTAATAATTATGCCATCTTAGTCCCCATAAGCACTCGAAGGTATTGCGAAGGATGCCCTTTTAAGCTGAACGTCGACGGATAAAAAACAAACTGGGCAAAATCCGAGTGCATGAACAACGGGCACCCACACCTGCTACCAAGCACGATTCCCCGTTTACATCGGCCATACAACATGCTCCATTCAAAATGCCGCAAATCAAGCTCTATGATGAACCAGTGACCCAGTAAACCACTTGTATACCTACCAAGACTGGATGCAAAATGCACAGCGAATTTGATTCTACCCATTGAGAAGTCTTTTCCCTTTCAAATCTTGCTAAGTAGTGGTACCGCAACTTACACCTTTGTTCCACTTCATCATTCAACCAACCATTTATCTCTTTCCTTGTTGTGATATTTTTCAAGTATACGAATCGCTCATGGTGATACATAAAATATCGTCCTAACAGAGATTGATTATTACTAATTACTTAGTCTAATTTTTAGTGTTATTAAAAAAAATCACATTAAGAGCAAGGCAATTTAAACTAAACCAAACTGTTGTTATAAGACACCAAAAAATTGAAGACCAGAATATATATCTATTTTTTATTCACTGCACTACTCTTTATATAGAGCTAACCTTTAACAGAAAAACAAAAATATTTCCTAAACACAAGGCATGACTAACAACTTCCTAATTTCTAGCTATTAACAAGTAAAACAGCATAACAGCATAAATAATAACAAATATCCTAAAGACTTGGTCAGCTAACTGCATAACAAATATTCTAATGACTTGGTCAGCTGACAACAACTCCATATGCAGCTACCTAGGCACTGTTACAACAATTTCTCCTCCTTGCCTAATAGCTGCATAAACTTAGTTTGTTTCTCAGAACTTCGAATCTTGCTTTTGGAAGAGCCTTGGTAAGCACATCTGCAATTTGGTTCTCAGTCTTACAATAAACCAGTTTAACCTCACCAGCCTTCTGTTCTTCTCTCAAATGATATAGCTTGATCTTGAAATGCTTTGTCCTTCCATGAAAAATAGGATCATTTGAAATTGCAATGGCAGCTTGGTTATCTACATAAATTTCTGTTGGCTCAGTTTGGTTCATGTGTAAATCTGCTAGTATTTTCCTGATCCAAATTGCTTGATTCACTGTAGCGTTTGCTGCAACATACTCTGCCTCCGCTGTACTTTGAGCTATCACATCTTGCTTTTTTGAGCTCCATGAAAAAATTCCTGATCCAAAACTGAAACAAAAACCTGTTGTGCTTCTCATGTCATCTATAGAACCTGCCCAGTCACTATCAGAATAACCATGAAGCTTAAAAGAGTGACAGCTAGAATATTTAATTCCATAATTTGTTGTGCCCTTGATATATCTTACAATTAGTTTGGCAGCCTGAAAATGCATTTCACTAGCACAATGCATAAATCTTGAGAGCAAACTTACTGCAAACATTATGTCTGGTCTGGTAGCTGTAAGATACATCAAGCAACCAATCAGACTCATGTATAAGCGTTCATCAACTTTTTCAGCTCCATCCTCTTTGCTAAATTTCTCCTTTTGATTCATGGGTGTGCTAGTGCTTTTGCAATCTTCCATATGGAATTTCTTGAGTATTTCCTTTGCATACTTCTTTTGGCTTATGAAGACTCCATGATGGTCTTGCTTCACCTCCATTCCTAGAAAATAGGACATTAAGCCAAGGTCTGTCATCTCAAATGCTTCAAGCATTTTGGCTTTAAATTCTTTCACCAGCATCTCATTGCTTCCTGTTACAAGAAGATCATCAACATAAACAGAAACTATAATTAAGTTAGCATCTGTTTTTTTTATGTATAACGTAGCTTCACTTGGACTTCTAACAAAACCAAGGCTTTGAAGATATTCATTGATCCTGCTATACCAGGCCCTAAGAGCCTGTTTAAGACCGTATAATGCCTTCTTCAATAAGTATACCTTCTCCTCCTGTCCCTTGACTTGAAATCCTTCAGGCTGCTCTACATAAATTTCATCTTGAAGATAACCATTTAAAAAAGCAGATTTTACATCCAACTGGTAAATCTTCCATCCCTTTTGTGCAGCCAAAGCAAGTAACATTCTGATTGTATCCAAGCGTGCTACTGGAGCAAAGGTTTCTGAAAAATCTACTCCAAACACTTGACTATATCCTTTCACAACTAATCTGGCTTTGTGTTTATTTATAGAACCATTTGCATTAAATTTGGTTCTGTAAACCCACTTGACTCCAATGACCTTTCTATGTTGAGGTCTATCCACCAACTCCCATGTGTCATTCTTCTCAATCATCTTAAGCTCTTCTTCCATTGCTTCGATCCACTTAACATCCCTTTCAGCTTCTTTAAACTCTGTAGGCTCAAACACAGCAATATTACATCTTTCATAAATATCAGATAATAACCTTGTACCTCTAATTGGTTCATCATCTATGTTATCATCCATATTTTGTTGAATTTCAGACCGCTGCTCCTTTACTGACTCCTCCCAGTTCCATTGTCTATCTTCCATGAATGTGACATCTCTACTTACAAGAATTTTTCCACTTTGTGGTTGGAAAATTCTGTAAGCCTTGGATGCTTTACTATATCCAATAAAAACTCCCGGTTCCGCCTTTTTATCGAGTTTCTCTCTTTTCACCTGTGGCACATGAGCAAAACAAAGACAACCAAAAGTTCTTAAATATTGTAGGTCTGGTTTGTAACCAAACCAAGCTTCAAATGGAGTTCTTTTCTGTAGAACTCTGGTTGGCAATCGATTCAACAGATAAACTGCAGTATTTGCAGCAAACACCTTGTCATTTCCATAATACTTCTATTTTTTCTTTCACTTACACCGTTCTGCTGCGGAGTATACGGTGCTGTAAACTGGTGCTCAATGCCAGCTTCATCACAGAAATTTTTGAAACTATCACAAGTGTATTCCTTTCCATTGTCTGATCTAATTGTTTGCAACCTGTAACCACTTTGATTCTCCACCCAAGTTTTATATTTCCAAAAAACATTAGCAACTTCAGATTTAAATTTAAGAAAATAAATCCAACAAAATCTGGTGCAATCATCAATAAATACAATATAATATTTACTGCCATTTAAGGAAGATGTTTTTAGAGGTCCTCCAACATCTGTATGTACCAGTTGAAGTTTGCGTGTTGCTCTCCATGCAGTTTGAGGAAAGGATCTTCTGACTTGCTTTCCATATTGGCAAGCCACACAATCAGAAAGTTTGTCTTCCAGTAATGGTACTCCTTTTACCATTTTGTGATTCTGCATGTATAGAAGTCCAGCATGATGAAAATGCCCAAGCCTTTTGTGCCACAATTCCGCATTGCTTGCACTGCTTGGAAATGCTATCTGCTCCCCCTCCATCAGATTTAGAGCAAAGCTTTTTGCTCTCATTTTCACCTTAAAAGCATCTCTTCCTTCTGCATCTTTAATCCTGCACCATTTGTCTTCAAATATAACTTTGAAGCCCTTCTCAATCAGCTGTCCAACACTAAGTAGGTTTTGGTCAATATCAGGCACATATAAAACGTCAGTAATATACTTCAAACCTGATAAGCTTTCTAAAGCTACAGTTCCTTTGCCTTTGACTGAGATGTATTCCCCATTTCCAATTTTTACTTTGGAAATTTCAGTTTTGTTGAGTTCTTTGAAAAGCTCTAGATCATTAGTCATGTGATGTGTGCAACCACTATCAATCAGCCAAGAATCACTAGAACTGTTGCTTGCTGCAAAACAAGTTGCAACAAATAGCTGCTCCTCTTGATGTTGCTCAACAGCAGTATTTGCTTTTCCTTCATGTTGTTGTGACTTACAGATTCTC
Source organism: Ziziphus jujuba (assembly GCF_031755915.1). Lineage (NCBI taxonomy): Eukaryota > Viridiplantae > Streptophyta > Magnoliopsida > Rosales > Rhamnaceae > Ziziphus > Ziziphus jujuba. The sequence continues at coordinate 24,580,085 of NC_083384.1, forward strand.
TCCATGTGCCCAATCTGACCACATTTCCTGCACTTGACATCTGGTCTCCACCAACACTTCCTTTGTGGGTGGTTAGTTTTTTTACAGTATGGGCAAGGTGGATATGTTACCACATCCTTTTTGTCATTGTATTCAGTTTTCTTGCTGTACTTCTTCTTGCTGTCCTTCTTGTCTTTGCCTCCTCCTGAATTTTGTGCCTTTGCTTGAAAAGCACCCTCTACAGATTCTTCTTTTCTCATCATTCGCCTTTGCTCTTGGGCCTGCAATGCATTTACTAATTCTGCCAAGGATATACTTGACAAATCCTTAGATTCTTCTAATGAAGAAATTTTAGATTCGTACTTTTCAGGCAAAGTCACAAGAATTTTTTGTACAATTCGTTCATCAGAAAAATCCTTACCCAGCAACCTCACCTTGTTTACTATGCCCAGCAACTTGTTAGAATAGTCTTTGATGGTTTCTGTCTCCTTCATTTTCAGCATTTCAAACTCCCTGATCAAGTTAAGCACTTTCATGTTTTTGGTTCTTTCATTGCCTTGGTATTCGCTTCTGAGATAATCCCAAATAGCCTTTGCTGTCTGTAGATTCATGATTCTTGTAAATATGGTGCTTGAAACAGCAGAGAATAGACATGCTTTAGCTTTGGACTTCTTTGTCTTCCTCTCTTTGTGAGTCTTTAGTTGTACTATCGTTGGATTTTTTGGCAATGGTAGAACGTCATAGTCCTCCTCTACAGCCTCCCAAAGATCTAATGCCTCAAGATGGACCATCATTTTAATAGCCCAAGCCTGATAGTTATCACCATCAAAAATTGGTGGAGCAATATGAGAAAATGTTGTTTCAGCTTCCATTTCTAAATGTTTTTGTGTTTCTGGTCTTTCAAGTTACCGGTTTTGGTTTGTGTTTCTGGGTTTGTGTTTAGATTCACTCAACTCACAGATCCCTCAAGAGATGGCTTAGCTCACAGATCCCTTAAGAAAAATCGCTCTGATACCAATTTGTTGTTATAAGACACCAAAAAATTGAAGACCAGAATATATATCTATTTTTTATTCACTGCACTACTCTTTATATAGAGCTAACCTTTAACAGAAAAACAAAAATATTTCCTAAACACAAGGCATGACTAACAGCTTCCTAATTTCTAGCTATTAACAAGTAAAACAGCATAACAGCATAAATAATAACAAATATCCTAAAGACTTGGTCAGCTAACTGCATAACAAATATTCTAATGACTTGGTCAGCTGACAACAACTCCATATGCAGCTACCTAGGCACTGTTACAACACAAACTAAGAATTAATAAAGCTAAACTAAACAAGTTCTAAACCAATTTGAGGAAGAACTACGATTTTATATTTCATCAATATTTCTCTGGTATGAATTAGTTTACTTAATATCAATTGTAACCATCTTAAGTGCACTATCATAATTATATGCGATATCGATATCAATGCACCCTTAACTATGGACGTATTGGCACTTTGAATTCTAAAGTTTTTTATTTGATATTTTACATCCTAAACTTCACTTTTTTTGCACTATTGCACACTCCTCTCTTTTCCTGTTAATTTTTTAACAAACTTGTCATATGACTGCACATAAAACAAAAACTAAAAGTACAAAGTGTAATTCTGTTTAGTTTAAGGTGCAAAATGAAAAATTCAAAATTTTCAATTAAAAAATTATAAACAATATATATTTTATTTTTATAAAATTTAAATAATAATTTGTATATATTATAAATATTCTAAATAATAAAAAAAATAAAGACACATAAAAAAGCATAAGCTAGTTATAAAATAGAAAACAAATTGGAAAATTATTATTACAAAATATATTATTTTTATTTATTACATTTTTTATATTTATATTTATATTTATTATTCAGGAAAAAAGATACTTATAAAATTTTCTAATTTGTGCTTTTTTATAAAATTTACTTTTCTAAATAAAATATTTTAGTTCATGTTCAAATTTTTTTATTGGTTTTTATTTATTTTTTAGGAAATCTACTTATATAAATATTTTTATTTTTATTTTTAAAAACTTATAATTGTTTATTTAATATATATATATATATATGTATATTGTATTTTAATTAATTTTTTATTTGAAAATTTTAATATTTTGCACCCTAAACTATATAAAATTGCACTTTGTATATCAATTTTTTTTGTTGCCTTATGTGCCAGTTATGTGACAAATTTGCTAAAAAGTTAACAAAAAAGGAAGGATGGTGTAATCGTGCAAGAAAAAATGAAGTTCATGGTGTAAAATGTATAAAAAATAAAAAATAAAAAAAATAAATAATAATAATAATAATAAATATAATAATGTTTAGAGTCAAAGTGCCAAAAACAAATGTAGTTTACGGTACATTGATGCTGATATCCCTAATTATCTAATGTGATATTTATCTTTCTTGAACTTAAATAATCTATTGAATATTAACCAAATTACTAAATTTCTTTATTTAAACTGATTAACAAACAATCTAATTAAGCTCAAATTATAAAAAAGCAAAAACATTATTGGTCAATCTTGTTTAGGATTTCAATAATGGATCAAACCACAGATCTATATTTCTCAATATTAAACTCATGCAATCAAATCATTCATATAGTTGGCCAATCTAAATAAAAGCATTAAGAATAAAATTGAAACTAAACTTTAATAGATAGCAAAACAAATAATCATTCACAAACTAATTCACATTAGTTCCACACGGTTATGTCTAAGCCTTGGTTGATTATTTAGTTACACATGATTGAAATAAGCATAAACATATCTATGATGTGATCGATCATTGTAACTAACAAAAGAAAATAAAAACTAATCTTCAACAAGTATTTCACAAGATAAGAAAATCCAAGAAGAAGACTAAGGTAGAAGATGGAAGCTTGAAGTTGCAATCCTCTCATATGTATGTTCTTCTTATTTTTTCTCCTTCTGTTTGAACGCCAACCCTTACTTCTTTCTTTGTCCGTGTTCTCCTTCAAAAAGTTAAGAATCAATCCAAAACAATGATTTTTTTTTTAGGGGTTCTTTATTGAATTTTTGGATAAAAATAACCCTGATTGCAAAAATTGACATAATGCTGTGGCTCTGATGGTTGAATGGCGTCATGCTCTAACTTTTGTATGAAAAACGTGGTTTGTTGTATTTAAGAGATCTATAACTCTAAAGAGGGAGTGTTGGGGCTCTTTATAGTGCTGCAGCTTTGATGATAGAGTATTGGTGCTCTCTACCAATTTATAAAAGATGACATTTTCCTAATTACCAAATAAAACCTAACCTTCAAAAACAACAAACATACTCAAGTTACATAGTTTAAATGGTAGGTTGAGTTGATATAAAATCAAATTATCATTCCTCAATCAATTTATAGGAGCAAGATTCCATTGCAAGCTTGTCACCTACCTTCTCTTAATTCAACAACAAGAACATAGGCTTCTTAAGGACTACATTGCCTGCTTCAATAATGAGTTGATGCAGATAAACTATTTGTTAGTAATTGCAGCGTCTATGGCCAATATTTGTAAAAAGTGACTTTTCTGTTCCTTCTATAAGAACCCCCTAAAGCATCTTCACTTATTTTTTGAATAAGGTTTAGCGGTTTGCCAATGCTAACAACCTTTTCCTTGCACACACTTTGCATGATCCATGTCCCAAAATTTACAAATTGCCACTTGGCTCTAATTAGAGATGGGCACAAACCGATTAAATTTTACAAGTTCAATTCAATTATTTATTTATTTATTTATTTTTATCTATAATCGATACGGTTTAGTTTGGTCAATTTTTAAAACAAACCAAATCTAACCAAATATATCTAATTTTTAATATTTTATTATAATTAATTATATTTTGAGTACATATTTTGTTTTTAAATTTTTTATTTTTAAGATATTGATAATAATTAATCCATATTATTAAAATATTACTATTATTTTTTAAAATTATAAAAATTTAATAAAATTTAAAATAATGAAACAATAAGATAATAAAATGACTAAATAGAACCTATGATGGTCCATTCAGTTTGGTTTGGTTTCTGCCATACGTTTGGTTTGGTTTGCCCCCCAAAAAAAGGCAAAAAAAGGATCGAACCGAAGAAAGCATAGCAAGCTTTAACATATGAGGTCTTAGCGGAAGGAAACCACTTAGCCTTCACACCTGTGGGTCCAAGAGTTGAGGTTCGAGTCTTAGCAAGCCCTGTTATTATCTTTGATGGTCCAATGCCGCAATACTGCATGGCACAGGGCTACGGCTTGATGCTTATGAGACTACCAGAAGACATCTTTTTTTTTTTTTTTTTAAAGCAAAAAAACCACGACCCTTACATTCCATTTCCATTTCCACTTTCCTTTTTATTTTCTTGCTCAAAACATAACCACTCATATCGAGATAATCTTTCCTTATTATTTCAAAACATATATATATATATATATATATTTTTTAATTTTTTTGTTTCTTCCTTGCTTAAGCTAAGTGGTTTTTAAAATGGTAAACAAAGTTTCCTTTTGATCTTAAATTTTTACTTGGGATTGAGATCCTATGATGAGTAATAGGTATTCAAGTTAGGATTATTCTTGCATATATGAAATATGTTCGTGATTTAAACAAAACATACTCACATTCTTGTTTTCTTTCAACTTGATAGCCTTGATTTAATTTTTCATAACAAATTTTCTTACTTTGCTTTGGATTTTAGCTGGAAAATGCCTTTTGGTTTTAGGTATTTGAGTTTGGAATTTAGATTCTTAATTACATGTGGAGGATCTTTAAAGATCAAGTGATAAGTGAAGTTGGTTCATAGTTTTGATTTCATATTTTAATGAATTGATGATGGATTTTTGATATTTTAGCCTTGCATGTGGTTTTAAGTTTGAATCTTTAAATTTCGAAAGGGGCTTAATGTCTTGACCTGACATGCATGACATGGATTTTAAGTTCTGGAAGTATGTAAAGCTAAATTTTTGAATATTTGATATTATGAAAGTCGGAAATTTCATTTATTGTTGTTGTTGGAGCTTGGATGGAATTTGTTGGAAAATTTTGTATATATATATATATTGCCAAAATTTTGATGTAGGTTGTTGATGGTGATGGTTTTTAAGTTGTATTTTTGTTTGGTATAAGGTTGGATATTGGAAAAATGGCTTCGTTGATTATTTTGCTCGTGTACCAATTTTACTTGATGAGTTAAGATTTCAGTTTTGCTAGAATTTTGGCACTTAGATTTTAAGTTCAAGTGTTAACTTTGATCTATAAAATTTGGATTTTATTATGCATGTAACTTCTTCAAGTTGAGAATTATATTTTGGAATTTCTCAAGTTTGATAGTTTGGATTTAATGGAATTTTGCTGTTTGGATTCGTCGATGATGATGAAATGGATATATAAATTTTGATAATTAATGTATTTGTTGAAGATGATGAAATCAATCTTTGAAATGAAATTGATTTTTGATTAACTCTGGCCGATTGGTTTTGAAAAGGATTAAAAGAAATTTATTTTATTTGTTTTGGTTTGAGTAAATTGGAAAAGAGATTAAACTTTGTCTTTTTATAGTTTAACGTTAAGTTTAATTTTCTTTAAGTTTTGGAAAACTATTGCATTTTTAATTTCTGATTGTATTTCTAAAGTTACGATAAAATTTTCCTTTATTTTGGAAGAATTTTGGACAATTAGTCTTATTTTATAAGGTTAAGTTGAATTTTCTTTTAACATTAGAAGATTTTTGGAAATGAGTAATGAGGTTAAGCAATGATTTTTCTTGGAATTGGAAGACAATTGAATTGGAAAAGTATATTTTTTTGGCCTTGTAATTGGATTTAAATAATTAATTATTGAGGTTGAGTTTATTCTGAATTTGAGCACAAATTGGTTTTATTTATTTTATCCTCGATGATGAAACAAATAATTTGATAAGGTGCTAGTTTTAAGTTTAATTGGAATTCGTTGATAAATAGTAGTTATGGATTAATTTTTGGACTTGGTTGGTAAACTTATAGATACTAGTTTTGTAATGATGGATGATGGTTAGAACCTATCGGTCAAATTGTATAATATGGTTTGAATTATGGATTGTGTTTTGGTTTAATGGTTATTGACAATGTTAAATGGATCAATTTGAATTCTTGAATTGGGTATTGACAAAAATATGGTTTTTGGCCAAAGACAATTGATCATTTGACATGCATGCATCCATAAGCATAACACATGGAAATTTTATGTGATTTAACTTGGTTTTAATGCATGCCTTTTGATTTATAGTTTGTGGTATTATTATTATTATTGTTATTATTATTTCAAAATTTATGGATACCTTATTTGTTTATAGTATATGGAATGTATAGGAGTTTATGTGCATATTGGATTATATATAAGCATGCATTGAACATATAATAAGAGCCTTTTTTTTTTTTTTTTTTTACAGAAAAGTAATTTCTAAAATGATTTTGGACAATACGAATTAGCTTGGTTTTGAAAATTGGTTTTTAAAAGGATATTGAACCTAGATACATGATTGAGGATTGATGATATGTGGATGATTATGGATACGGATGATGATTTGATTATGGCCTGATATTAATTTGATTATATATGATTTGTTTCTGATCTCTAGACTTTGTTTGTCCAACATAAGGATTAAAAACAAAGTTATTTCATGGTCTTGGATTGATCGTTTGGGATGACAGACAAGACTGTTTTATGATGATAGAATTGATCACAGCCTAGAGACAAACAAGTCCAGCTTATGGATTTGGTTTGATCTCCAAACACCAAAGTTGAAGGTATGGTTGTGATGTTGATTATGGTTGGGATGATGATTATGGTATTTTTCTTCCTACTTAGTGTTTATTATCTCCACGAAGTAGTTGAATTGAGATTTGGTTATTTATACACTTTACATATTTTGATTTGTTCTTTATGTGTAGTGGCAAGGTTAACTTAACATGCCCTGGTTTGTTCTTGGTATAAGTAAGGTAAACATATACTAATGTTAGCTGCCAAATTAGTTAGAATTATATTGTTTTTATCGATACCCTGAACCTTGCATCATGTACATTGCATCTCATGCTATATATATATATATATATGTTTCTATACTATTTTGATATCAAGACAACACTTATTTTGGCATGAGTTTAAAACCTCTCCTTGAGTATTTGTACTTTCTTTTCCAATTTTTTTGTAAAATTTTAATTGAGGACTAGTTAGGTGGCTTAGTTTAGGAGAGGCTCCATATCAAAGGTTGAAGTTAAGTTGAATTTGGAACTATTTGGGCTATTTCTTATGTATTTGGATTTCATTTGTAACAGTTTTAAATATGGACTTGTTGTATTTATGTTATGTTGGAGATTTTGGATTGTATTGTTTTAATTGATAAAGCATGGTTTTCAAGTTGTTACATATAACATTATACTTGGTAATAGAATATTTTGTTAATATTCAAATATGTTTACTATTTTATCTTATTTTGTTTTGTGTTTTGTAATATGTAAACTCTTTTGTTTTTTTTAATTACTTTAGAGTCAAGTTAAATTAGGATCAAGTTATGATCTTTGTATTTATATTGGTTTCATAGTCTAATTAAACACAAGTCTTTTACATATTCTAAAAGACTTTATATTATACTAGAGCAATTTTCTATTAAATGAGAATTTTTATTCAATTTTTCTTGCTTCCGCTACCACAAAATTTTCTTCTTTTTGTCTTCTAATCATGACAGGTGGTGATGATTCTTCCTTTTCAACCACCATTGATGCTGCTGTTCTTTTGTAGGTTTCATCCGAACTATTGCTTCTCTCCAACTCTCTGGTGGTTATCAATGTTGCAACTCAAACATGGCTAAAATTAACAAATCCAATTCTTTCCCATGGAAGGCTCATTTTGACCTTATTCTCATGTGATTTAAATGGCTTCATTGATGGTAGCTTTAATTGCCCACCTAAACAATTACTTATGGTTCTTCAATTTCAAGTAATCTAGAGTTTTAATTTAGGGTCTCTTATTCTTAATGCAATTCTTTCATCTCTGTCTCATGGTGTGATCAATTTTTTTACTAGTTCGAAAACTTCTCGTGAATCCTAGATGAAGTTTGCTGTTGCCTCTGCTAAGCCTTATTGTTCGCATCTTCTTTATCTCTATGAATGACTTATCTGCTCTCAAAGATATTGTTCCTTTGCTAAGTATTTAACTAAAATACAAGCCGCTATAGATGAATTTGGTTTATTGGCTACTTCTCTAGACAATGATAAGGTAATTCTTTATGTCATCAATGGTTTATCTAATGAATTTTAAGATATATCTATTGTAATTTGAACTGGAGATACAAGTATCTCCTTCGAAGAGCTCTATGATAAGCTAATTGAACATGTTGCCTTCTGAAAAGGATTTGATTCTCTCTTCGATCATGCAGTGGTTATTGTGAATGTTACCAACAAAACTAATTCGTGTAAAGGGACTTCCAATTGTAGCTCCTATAACATTTCTATTAGCGCCTTCCCTTTTAATTTGGGCAAACCAACTTATTCTAGCCAATCTACAAGTTACAAAGGAGAGTGTTAGTTGTGCATAAATAGCAATACTCTGCTCGATATTGTCCTTCTTTGAAGCAACAATGGTATTATAAACCATTCTTTTATCAATCTCTTAAAGCCCTTTTACCACTGCCTCCCTCAAAGGCCAATTATTCAGCTTTTGCTTAAGCTAATAAAGTCTCTGTATTAGTTGCTCCTTGGTTGATTTATTCAAGGGCATCTTATCATGTTACTACTGATCTAAAAAGTCTTTTTTTTTCATTCTAAATATGAAGGACTAAATGAGATCCAAGTTGGTAATGGTAATACATTTTCAATTTTGCATACTGGCTGCACAAAATTACCCACATCTAACCATTAATTTCTACTAAATAATGTTGTATGTGTCTCTGCTATGAAGAAAAATCTTTAGTCTGTTTCTAAATGTTGCAACACTAATAATGTATCAACAAAATTTTTTACCAACTTGCTTTCTTATGAACGATTTGCACACTAGCTCGACACTTCTTAAAAGAACACTTCGTGAAGGCAATTATGGATGGCCATTGGCATCTTCTTCCAAAGCTCCAATAATTGCCTTTGCTTGTAATAAAACCATATTGTATACATGGCATCAGAGATTAGAATATTTTTTCGATATAATTCTTCATCAAATCGTTTCTAAGCATTTGTAACCAGTTTCTTCTTCTCATGATTTTTCTTGTAATTCTTGTTGCTGTAATAAAAGTCATAAATTACCTTTTGGTAATTCTTCAATGACTAGCTTTAGACCATTGCAGTTGATTTATTAGATGTATGGGGACTGTAGTTAAGTCTTATGATGGTTTTAGATTTTATGTTATTTTTATAAATTACTTTACCAAATATGTATGGTTATTTCCTACTAAAAATAACGCTGATGTCTTATTTATCTTTATTAAATTTAAAAAACTTGTTGAAATTTTTTTTAACACTTCCATTGTTTTTTTCTTTTCAATTAATACAGGTGAATTTCTTATATTAAAGTCATTTTCACAACAACATGGGATCTTTCAATTGTTTTTACTACACATAACACACCTAAACAAAATGGTTTTGCAAGAAGATGACATAGACATATGAAAGAAAATAGTACTTACTTTATTATATAATTCTTGTCTTCCTAATATCTTTAGGAGTAATCGTTTTGTTATTGTTGCATATTTAATAAATAGGATAGCGACACCAATTTTGAATCATATATCACCATATTAAAAATTTTTTAACGAAATTCAAAATTACGGTTCCCTAAGAATTTTTGAGTGTTTATATCAATCTTGGTTAAAACCATATATTCATCATAAGCTTGAATCACATTCTAGGCCTTGTATTTATCTAGGTCCTCTTCTTAATCAGAGTGGATTTTGTTGCTTTGATCCTTATGAGAAAAGATTTTATGCCTCACGGCATGTCAAATTTATGAAGACCATATTTCCTCATAAAACTTTAAAACTTTTTTTAGCCTTACCACATTCCTACTAACTTTGATAATGCACTTGGTACACCTCATTTATATATTCATATATCATTTTTGTCTTCTACTACTAATGGCACTTGTCCTCCTTTCCTTTCTTCTACTTCATTTAATAAAACACAAATCTTTCACATAGTCTAAAAGACTTTATACTTGGTTGCCCCTCACTAAATAAGTTAAAAGCTATGGCATCCACCTACAATGGTGGAGGAAATGAAGCTGTTGAAGGAAACGAAGAGCATTTGAAATTATAGCTATTGCATTTCAATTTAGCTTCAAACACGCCGTTTCATTTTATCCAAATATTATATATTTCTTCTAATTTTGTATTTTTGTTATTTTGTCCTATAATTGAGAGAGCCAATACTAGAAAACAACTCATCTTTATTGTGTCTTGCCTCATATAGAAAGGGAAGATGTCTTCTTCCCTAAATAGTTCTTTCCCAGATTGATATTAAGTTACTTTGAAATTTTTTAAGTTTTTGTTAATGGAAACATCTTTGCTTGCATTTGGAATTACTCTCCAACATTGAGTGAGAGTGTTTGTTCTGTGATTTTCCTTGTGCTTCCTACGTCAATTGGTATTTAGAGAAAATGTTTTTTCCATGATTCTTAATGGCTAATGATGAAGGAAGCAACTGAGTTGATGCTGATGTTCATGACTCGAAGGCCTTTTGGGTAGCCATTCACAATGTAGAACAACAATTGAATAGTCTTTTCCTTGACAAGTGTCAATTTGTTATTGCTCAATCTCATAGCAAATTGGTTATTCGCCTAGACTCTTAAGGCCAACATCATGATATACCTCGCATTGTGATACAAGCCTAAGCAATCCAATCTATATTTGTACAAACTAATACTCGATTGTCTAAGTGATTCAGGTTCTGTGGAATGAATGACGCCACAATAAGATTGCGGAAATACCTTATTGACAAGTTAAGGATTGAACTTTAATTCTCAAATTACATAAGTTCAAAGGATAGTTGTTAGAGAACCAAAAATGTTTAACTCTTTCAATTAATAATTTTTGCTGAAGATCAAAAGTTGTTGTATTAATGAAATTGAAGCCTTTTTACAGGCAAAAGTACCTTAAAAAGTCAAATAATGTTTCCTAAATCATAAATTCTAACTTATTTCCTAATTTAAATTTGACTAGTCAATTCCTTTATAGTTTAGAAAAATGACTAACTACATGACAAATTAAGATTAGAAAATTAGTCAACATTTAATTTTCCAGTTAAAAATAATTAAAAATATAATAAAAATTAAAGGTTTTTTAAAATCAAAATAAGACTAAAATTGTAAAATTTGAAAAATAAGTAACTTGATGATCAAGTAAAGCACATAATTTAGCCTAAAAAGGAAACAAGCCGATTTCTTTCTCTTCAAGCCATGTTGGATAGCCATTTAAATGCTACATGTTATGCCATGTGTCCAAGATGCCATGTCATCAAAGTGCCATGTCATCATGCTCTTGAAAAGTGACCAAATTGCCCCTAACATTGGCCTCCTTCATGCCTTTATATCCGTAGCTTTCAATGCTCAATATTGTTGCCAATTTTGATTATTTCATAGTAAAATTCTTGCACTCTTGATTAATAAGCACATCTCAGATAAGATCATTCAATTCTTCTTTAAACCTCTTTACATGAGCTCTTGTAATTGGTCTAGTTGGCAAATCTAATAGCTTAAGAATCCATCTTTCAGTGCTCCATGATGAACCTCATCATTCTTCTCCTTTTGAAGATGAATTTTCCTCAAATTATCACCTACATCAAAAGAGAATAAGTTAGATACATTAAAAGTAGCCTTAATGTTATATTCATCTGGAAGATCTAGCTTATAAGCATTATCTCCAATCTTTTACAATACTTGGAATGGTCCATCTCCTCGTAGCATAAATTTTGATTTCATTTACTCAAGAAATATCTCTTTCCTAAGGTACAACCATACCCAATCTTCAGGTTCAAAGACAACCTTCTTTCTTCCTTTGTTAGCTTGTTTTCCATATTGATTTATCTTCTTCTCTATGTTTGCTTGTGACTTTTCATGCAGAAGCTTAACAAATTTGGCTTTCCTCTTCTCATCTATATTAGCTCTTTTAGTTAAAGGTAATGGTGATAAATCCAATGGAGATAAGGATTAAAACCATAAACAAGTTCAAAAGACGAAAAATTAGTAGTAGAATGAATAATCTATTATATGCAAACTCTATATATGGTAAATACTCTTTTCAAGTTTTAATGTTTTTACTAATTAAAGCTTTTACCAAGGTAGACAAAGTCATATTTATTACTTCTATTTGACCATCAGCCTAAGGATGACAAGTAGTAGAAAATAATAACTTAGTACCTAGTTTAACCCATAAAGTCTTTCAAAAATAACTTAGGAATTTAGCATCTTTATTAGAAACTATTGTTCTAGGTATGCCATGTAATCTAACAATTTCTTTGAAAAACCAATTAGCAATATGGGATGCATCATCGGTTTTATGACAAGCAATAAAATATACCATTTTAGAAAGCCAATCAACCACAACAAAAATATAATTTTTTCCACTTTTTGTTCTAGATAATCTTAATACAAATTCCATAGAGATATCAATGCAAAAATGACTAGGTATAGGTAATGGCGTGTATAATCCATGAGGTTCAACTTTGATTTAGCATGTTTACACTTCATATACTTGTCACAAAATTTCTTAACATCTTTTCTCATGCATGGCCAATAAAAATATTTAGGCAATATACCTAGTGTTTTAGCTACAACAGAATGTTCTATTAAACTATCACAATGAGATTCTCTAACCAATAGTTCATGCAAACTACAGATAGGAATGCATAATTTATCTTCCCTAAAAATGAAAGCATTAAAAGGATAAAAATTATCTTAAACATGCCATTTCCATTGCAAATAAATTTCAGCAAAATATTCATCACTTGCATAAATACTTTTAGTATGTTCAAACCCTAATAACTTAGCATGTAAAGTGGAAAGTAAAGTATATCTTCTTAATAATGCATCAGCCATTACATTATCTTTACTTGATTTGTATTCGATCACATATGGAAATATCTCAATGAATTCCATCCAATGTCCATGACGCCTATTGAGTTTAGTTTGACCCTTCAAGTACTTTAAAGACTCATGATCAATGTGTAGTACAAATTATTTTGGCCAATGGTATTGCTGCCATGTCTCCAATGCTCTAACCAACAAATAGAGCTCTTTGTCATACATCGGATAATTTAATGTATTTTCACTTAATTTCTTACTAAAGTAGGCAATGGGTCTACCTTCTTGCATAAGAATAGCACCTATAACAATACCTGATGAATCGCACTTAACTTTAAATGTTTTAGCAAAGTTAGGCAAAGAAAGAAAAGTTGCATTAGTAAGTTTATCTTTTAGCAAATTAAAAGACTTCTCTTGCTCCTTTCTCCATTTAAAGCCTACACTTTTCTTGATCACTTCTGCAAGTACTGCAACAATGGTACTGAATTATTTCATGAATCTCGTGTAAAAACTGACATTGTAATTCCTTTGTTTCCTTCATATTGGTTCTATATGCAGGCTTGTTGGAAATTATAGCTCCAAGAATGAAATTTATTTGATGTTCAATTCCTCTTAATGGAGGTAATCCTTTAGGAGCTTCCTTTGAAAAGACATCTTCATATTCCTATAAAAGAAACATAATAGAACTAGGCAAAACATGATCATTAAGGTTAGCCAAATAATTCAAATAATATTCTTTATACATCATTATAAACATTGGCTTCTTGCTCAAGAAAGCTTTCTTAATTTCACTCTGTTTTGCATAAAATGCCTATCTTTAATGTATCATAAATCTCGAAGAAGTTTGTAATATGAGTATGAGGATCATCATTTGGCAGGCCTCCAAACTGTTTAGACTTTTGGATCATAGTAATTCGAGCTGGCTTTATCTCAAAGTCAAAATACATTCACTATCTGTCTCCTTACACTAGCCAAATCTTCATTAAATTTAGGTGCAACATAATCGTTTAAAGCTATATTTGCTTTATCAATTGCTTGCTCATCTCTTTTGACCACTGGAACCTCTTTAATTTTCTCAATATTAACAGTATATGTGGTAACTTTCCTTAACTCCTTTATCTTCTTCTTCTTCTTCTTCAAATACTTGAGTGCACATTCGATTTTAAGGTTGTATGACTCAAGTGTTAAATTGCTTGACCTTACTACTACCATGTACTAGTAACACCTATGAAGAAAATGAAATAAACAAAGCACAAATTAGTGAAAAAGAAACAAAATTTAACAAAAAAAATAAAATTCTTAATTAACACAATGAAAAACTAAAATAAATATTGGTCGAAAATAACTTACTCCCCAACAATGGTGTGTGTATTTTTGCAAGTATACAAATTGTTCACAGTAATATATAGATACCATGCCATAAAGATTGTTTACCACTAATTACAAACCTAATCTAACTTTTGGTGCTATCAAGAAAAATCAATTAAAGAACTTAAATTAAATTAAAAAAAATCTAAGAAATAATAATTAAAGGTGTGCACCGGTCGGTTTCGGTTGGTTTTTTACATCGGATAAAAAGTGCTCGGTGTGTCAATTATTGACCCAACATTTATTTTTCAACTTCAAAAACCAATCGGTCGGTTTTCGATCTGGGCTTTTAATCAATTGGGCTTTTCCTGCAACTTGATAACCAAAAAATAATAATAATAATTTTGGGCCTTATTTACAATTTATTATGGATTTAATTGGACTTAATTGATAAGCTTTTTTTATACTTATTTTGGGTAAAATTACACTAAAAATAATAACTAATAATTAGTGCAATAAATAAAAAATAATGACTTTTTTAAATAATAAAATCCATTAAATTGAAAAATAATAAAAGATACATTATAAATTATAATCATGCATAGGTTGAAGCCATGGCCCATTCTCTAACCAAGAACAATAAGAATCCAAATTGGTAACATATATTAATACCAAAAATAATAAGTAAAAACAATGACTAATAAGAAATCATAATTCATAAAGTTGCCTAAGAAGCAATGCAAAATGCACAAAAATATGATAGCCATATTTACAATTACATTTCCAAGCTTCAAAGTTCAAGCCAAATTAAATTACATGTCCAAAATCAAAATAAAATAGATTAGATAACATTTTATGCTAATCTATACCAAAATGAAATAGATTAGCTAACATTTTATGCTAATCTATACCAAAATAAAATAGATTAGCTAACATTTTAATCAAAATAAAGCTCCATAAAATTAGTAACTACATATCCATACCAAATTTACATGACAACTAAATCATTTGTTGTCCAAAAATAAAATCTAAATCATTTAGTTAGGCTTAACTTTTGAGATTCATTCTTTTTGGCCATCCAAAATCCAATTGCAAATTTTCACCTCCACCATTCCAAGCAAGCTAATAAACGATAAATATAAGTATTGTGCATTAAAAATAGCTTCCAAATCAATCACCAAACAATAGTTTTCTTACCTTTAAATAGCTTAATCAAACTCCAATATTGCTCTCCAAAATAATGCAAGAGTCACTTGAATCTAAAATATAAACAAAGAAATGCTAAAATATTAAAATCACACTACAAGTTTTCAAAGTAAATGTAACTAAGTATTTAATACAAAAATTTATAAAGCAATTATAAAAGTACGTTTTTCAACAACTTGGCACACTTTGAAGCAATCATCATAAATGCGGATGTCCAACGGGAGAGGGATTGATCTAATCCAATTTTGAGAACATATTAATGCCTCCACCATTTTTGGGGTTAATGAGCTCTTATATGGATCCAAAATACACCCTCCGGTACTAAAAGTGGATTCCGAAGCAACTGTAGACAATAGAATAACAAATACACCCTGAGCAAGTAAGGATAAAACCTTATATTTAGTGGAATTCACTTTCCACCACTCTAATACATCAAACATCTCATTGTCCCCATCTTCATCCGGCATATTTAAATACCTATCAAGCTCATTTTTCATGTGAAGACCACTAGCCATCTTCCTCCTCTTAAACTCTCCCATTATACATTTTCCTTCATCATGGCCACTAGAAGTAAAAGTAAAAATATTTGCCACATTTGTTGGTTGGACATCCTTTGAAGATTGAGCACAAGGAGGAATTGTCAAAGTGACATAAAATTCAAATAACCTATTTAAAGCATCCTTCACACCTTGCAAAATTTCATTACAAACTTCTTGAGGATATAGCCTATCAATAGCAATTTTAATGAAACTAAGTTTGAATCTTGGATCTAGAACATGGGCAACAAATAACAATTTATTAATTTTCCCAATAGGCCCCAAATATTTATCAAGTGTCATCTTCATGCTAGTAGCAATATTACTTACAAAAGTATCTTTGTCCACTATCCATTCCAACTCAATCTTTGACAATTCACTAAAGAACAAATTGGAATTTACTTTTAAAGAAGCACTAAATGTGAATATAACATCATAAAAGGTTTTCAAAAATCTAACAGATACACGAGCTTTCTCCCAATCCAATGCTTGAGGTGTCCCACCTTTAAAATAGAAGACATATTGCTCATCCTTCTCCTCCATTCTATCAAAAGACTTCTTAAACTTACAAGCAGCTTCCAACATCAAATAAGTGGAATTCCATCTAGTTGGTACATCCAAAGCCAAAGGTCCTTTAGATTCAATCTTTGCCTTCTCAACACAAGCTTTGAACTTTTATAATCTAGAGGAAGAGGATCTCACATATTTCACGGCATTTCGAATGAGGTTAATTGAGGAGTTGTGCTCATGCAATCCATCATTAACTATCAAATTAGTAATATGGGCACAACACCTCATGTGAATAAACTCACCTTCCAAGACACAACCATTCTTCCAACTCTTCAACCTCCTTTTCAAATATGAAACCGCAACATCATTTGTTTTAGCATTATCCATGGTGATGGTAAAAACCCTCTCAATCCTCCATTCAATCAAGCAATTCTCAATTAACTTTCTAATTGTTTCACCCTTATGATTAGCAACTTGAAAAAAATTTAAGATCCTTTTTTTGTAATTTCCAATCATTATCAACAAAATGAGCGGTCAATACTATATAATTAATATTTTAAATTGAGGTCCAAGTATCCATGGTAAGGCTAACCATGACTTTATTGGTTATAAAATAACTTCTAAGTTTCTTCTTCCCCTCTAAATAAAGTTGATACACATGTCTAGCAATCATTGTTCTAGATGGTGGATTAAACTTTGGACAAGCCACGGCACAAAAATCTCTAAATCTGTCTCCCTCCACAAAAGCAAATGGCAACTCATCTTTAATTACCATCCTAGTACAAGTGGCTTTACAAGCTTCTCTATTGAATGACTTAACTTGAAGACCAGTACATTCACCCTCTTTTTTACTTCTAAGAGCAATTATCTTTTGGTTAGGATCCTCCAAATTGTAAGGGTATTTTTTACATGAATGCAAGTGGCCCTTCATTTTATTAGTTTTCTTTTGGTATCACACGCATAATCCCTCCCACAATAATTGCAAGAAACTCTAGGCTCTTTAGAATCACATCCTTCAATCCTAGTAAAGTGATCCCAAAC
This sequence comes from Ziziphus jujuba, assembly GCF_031755915.1. NCBI lineage: Eukaryota > Viridiplantae > Streptophyta > Magnoliopsida > Rosales > Rhamnaceae > Ziziphus > Ziziphus jujuba. Next base: position 24,597,748 of record NC_083384.1, read on the forward strand.
TCCGAAATGATCCTAGGTTTTTTCTCTTTTGTTTTCCATGTGGTGGTACTAAAAGGTTGTGGCATTTCGGATTCATTTTTAGGCATTGATGATGGCACACTAGCTGGAGGACTTGGTGGTGGCACACTAGGTGGAGGATTTGGTAGTGAAGAATTTGATGGTGCCTTACATGGAGGACATGGTGGTAAACCTAAATGAGATGAGGTGGTTGGAGTAAAAGAAGCATCGGCGGATTGAAGTAGAGTCTTAGAAGTTGAACGAGTATCACAATCCATCTAAAACATATACAAACACATCCAAAAAAAATTATAATTCAATTTGGTTTTAGACCCCTAACACATTCAACCACGGCAACAATTAGATTCCAAATATATATAGGACAACAATTAGATTCCAAATACATACAGATTCCAAACACACCCAACATTTTCTATTATTGGACAAAAATTAGATTCCAAATCATATATATAAATATATGATCAAAAACGGTCTGGGGACCAATGTATATATATATATATATGTATATAATATATATATATATATATATATTGAAAATGAGCTAATTAACTTAGAATTGTGCGTTAGCTAGTTGATAGAGAATATGTCAATGTCACAATTCAGATGACCTTGTAATGTAAAATAAAAAAAAAACAAAACTTCAAGTTAAATAAAACATATAATTAAAAAGCCAAACAAAGCATATGATTCTTCTAACACTTCAATTTCTATTCTCCACAATTCAATTTCCAATCTCCACACTTCCAGCATACAAAAAAAACAAACTTCCAGCATATAAAATCCACATTTCTCACTATACAAAATTCACATTCTTCCATGCTTCATAAAAAATAAAGACAAAATTAGAGGTAAAAATTTAGTCTATTAGAGGTAAAAATTTAGTCTATGTACCTTTCAGAATTTATGCCCACTACCCAAATTTAGTCAATCATTCAAATAAATGGTTCTTCTTTTCCTCATATTTGAGCTTCTTTTAAATTAAACATGTCAAACAAAGAAAAAGAGCAACTATCTTTAGATTCTTTATTTATAGAAGGTAAAACAAACAAGGAAAATCAATCATATAACCACGTAGCTAACTTTTTTTTTTTTTTCTAACGTTATATGTTCAAACCTAGCTACAAAGAGAAACTAAAGTTATTTTAATCTCAAATTATAACAAAACAGAACAGTTAAAATAAGAAATTTCATAATTGAACATTCACATATATTTATCATCTAAGCTTAGTACAACCGTGGCATATCAAACAAATTCAGCTAGATATAGATTTCGATATCTGTTTCAATTTAGTCCAGCTTACTTCTTTCCTTGAACTATGTTACTTAGATGATGTTCAAAGCCAATGAGAAAGTCAATATTTAATCTTCAAACAACAAATTAATTTTAAAAATTCAAATGTCTCCCACCTTAAACAATAAAATAATTTCATACTTGACTTAAATAATAATAATTATATACTTGAATATGCAACCAGGCTAGCCTATTCATATATGTTTATAATAATTTGAAACCATGAAATGATGATATTGTTTCGTGGGGTGGTTAGTGGGTTTTGGGAATATTAGATCTTTGTTAAAATGTCAAAGAATCATGTCATATGTGGAATCTCACTATTATCTAATTAACAAATTAATTAGTCAGAGGATCCATGAATACACACTAAAATACATATGAAAATGAAAAGCCTTGAGAAAATGTTCCACTAATAAGTGGTGGGTTTTAAATTTTTAATCAACAAAGTGACAGGGAAGTGTACCGTCTATAGCTTCTGCTCCTTGGGTGGTACCTTATCAGATTTCGTCACTGTGGTATTGGCACGGACAACAAAATTCACTTTATTGTAGCCTCAGTTTCTCTTCAACGTACTCACTAAAGTATTTCACTAAAAAAAAAAAAAAAACCAATAAGAACTTCAACTAATTTAATATATGATTTTGACAGAGGCATACAAACAAACAATAGGTGGGTTTGAAATAGAATAGGATTACTAGGAGAAAAATTAAAATTTATGATAAATGAAAAATGAGGAACACAAAGAAACCCAACAAATAAACTCAAATAAACCTAACTCTTAAACTAAAACCCAAAAATTCTTAGTAAAACACAAAAATTTCAACAAGATGAACTTACTAATGATCAAGAAGGAGAGTCAAAATCGCACCCAGAAAGATAGAAGAGATCTTAGAACTATGTTGTCTAAGAAAGAAAGTAGAGATTGATTAGAGTTGTGATTTGGGAAATTTTAGAGGTATTTTGGAGGTGAGGGTGATATTATACATCGAAATTTAAGTAAAAAAGAAAGAGAAATACTAAAAGGCCTTTTAGCTTTTGGTCGGTTTCTATCACCACCAGTTTTTAAGCACTGATAACCATGACCAAACTGCACACCCCTAATAATAATGTTAAAACTAAAAAGTTCTAAACCAATCTAAATAAATACTAGTACTTTAGGCTTCATCAATATTTCACTAGTCTGAATTTGTTTACTTAATTCTAATTGTAGCTATTCTAAGTTCACCATTAAATTATCTACATTGCTATTTATCTCTCTTAAGATTGAATAGTTTATTTAATACTAACCAAATTATCAAATTACTTATGTCTAACTTGATTAACAAACAATCTATTAAGTTCAAATTATGTAGATGGCAAAAACTAAATTGTACCTTTCAATCTCAATCTTGTTTAGGGTTTCAGTGATGAATTTGTGCACAGATTTATATTTGTCCATAACAAACTTATGCAACTAAATCATCACACAGTTGTCCTGATTGAGTAAAAGTATTAAGAATAAAACTGAAACTAAACTTTAGTAACAAATCAAATAACCATCCTAAACTAATTGAAACTAGTTCCATATGACTACACCTAAGCCCTAATTAATTGTTTGATTACGCATGAATAAAACAAGCATAAACATTTCCACAATGCAATCAACCATTATAACAAAAAAAGATAAAAGTCAATGTTTAACAAGTATTTCACAAGATAAAAAAAGAGGGGAAGAAGACTAAGATTCAAGATAGAATCTTAAAGCTGCAATCCTCTCTTTATTAGTGTTCTCCTTTTTTTTTTTTTTTTTAACCTTCTCTTTAAATGCTAGCCTTTATTCTCTTTTTCTTTTTGTACTTTTCTCCAAAACGTTTAAAATCTATCCCATGTGATTTCCTCTCTCTTTTCCTGTAGGATACTCCCATAAAATTTCAGACAAAAATAACATTAATTGTCAAAATTTGACATACCGTCACAGCTCTGCTTCTTGGGCATCATGATTCTAAAGCTTTAAAAAACTCTGCGACCGAACCTTGACTAACAACTCTCTTTCTTGAATGCTACAGCACTTGAGCTATTGGAAAAATAATGTTGTTGGCTGCCTTTTAAAATGTTATGGCTCTTTACTAATTTTTGAATGTATACATTTACCTAATTACCATGCAACCTAACCTGCAAAACCAACAAAATACATGTAAAACAAACAAAACACACTCAAAAACCTATAATTTATATAACTTAGAGGGTAAGTTGAGTTAATGTGAAATCAACTCATCAAACTCCTCCAAACTTAGCATTTTTACTCATCCTTGGCTAAACCAAAACACAAATCAAAACTAATAGGATAAGAAAAATGTTTTAACGGCATTCTCATAATATTCCTCACAGATCACAAAATTAATATCTAGGGAAATTCTAAAAGATTGCAAATTCTAATATTTTAAATACACATGCTATTCAATTTCATTTCAAACCCCTTACGTGTGTGTATAACCTTTAAAATTGAATTATTCTTCACCCGATTAAATGCAGTGGTGGATCTTTACATGCAAGTTAATGAACTCCATAAGCATATTTTTCATGTCAATCTCCACTAATATAGGTTAATCACTTAAACAATGATTAATATGATGTTACTAAGTTTGTAATGTAAGCTAAGGTAAATATAGGATTTTTCAAACAATTGTGGCTAAAATTATCTTTTAGGACATTCACCTAATAGGACGTAAATACCTTTTCCATTCCATAATTCCACACCATTATTTAATGTCAACCCTTATTCTAAACTTTTTTTGCAATTTTCTTTCAAGAAGAGTTTCAACTTTTTAATTTTTTTCATTTGCTTTTTGTGAGTTTCCCCCTAGACTTAATTTTAACTAACAACACATCATCCATTTATAATTTCATAACTCTACCTTCTTCATAATAAGATCAATCGCATAAGAGGTAATGAGTAAGTAAGAAAAATTGAAAAAATTCACAAATGAGGATTTTAGGTTAATATGTGGGTAACAACAAAAACATAAGTTATTAAGCCTGAAAGGGTAGCAAAGGATAATATTTAATTCAAGAATAGCTAATTGGCCAAAAATTAGCTGAGAAAGAAGGTCAAAATCATATTCTTAATTAAGTGTAACCTAGGATTTTGCCTCAAATACCAATTAAACAAGCTCTAGAATTCTTTGCGATCTTAATAGTTAGCAACTTGATAATTAGCCTAAACATTTTCTAGTACATCAAACAATCAAATATTCAAGGTTATGTGCTTATAAAAATAGAAAAATCAAAACAAAACCAAACCACACATGCATCAAAATACCAAGTTTTCATAACATTTACCATAATCCGAGAATGTGACTAAGTAGTCAAATTCTCATTATAGGCTACAAGCTTTCAAGCAAAATAAATAAATAAATAAATAAAAACAAACCCTAAAAAAACACTAACAAATTGAAAAAAAAGATGAATTCTTCTTTTTTTTCTTTTTCTTTTTTTGTAACAAAAACGCAAACAAAAAATAATAAAAAACACAAAAACACAAAAAAATAATTGAAAAAACACCCACACACTCGAAACTTAGATATTTCATTATCCCCAAGGAAATTCAAACAAAGCAAAGCAAACGTAAAGTGTAGAGATTTCGTTGAAACCTCTAAATGCAGCTTATTAGATCTCTTTCTCATGATCCATTTCCTTCAAAGACATAGAAGTAACACCACTGCTAATATACGAAAAGAACTATTCTGGTTACCCCAACATAGACGGAAACATTGCCATGTCAACCCCATGTAAATAGTACAAGCACGTAATAATCTGGGATAGATAGTCATTGCATTGAGCTTGATACTGACAAAACTCATCAAAAGTCACCTCTAACTGTTGTATCTACTCATTAATAGTCCTTTCCTCCTGATTGATGGCAAACCATACTATGGCTTGTCTATGTAGCTATTGTACTCCTCCTTATCTTAGAATTTTATAGCCATTAATACCTTGCCAATTAAAGACTCTAACAAGAGGAATCAACTCATCTATCACTAGATTCCAAACCATTGTTGTCCTTTTGCACAACTAAGTAATCAAGCTTGGTGAATACAAACTCCTACTTGTGCTAAACTGAGCACAATGCTCAATATTGAGTAGAATTATCTGACATACATCAATGGAAATGGCATGCTCATTTGCATATATCAATATAGCTCTATCTCTAGTCACATCACTAATATGGACAGTTGGCATCAATCTAGAAGCCACAAAATAATAGAATGCGTTAGTGTAACAATGCCTAATAGCACAAGCATTAAAACCAATAACACCATCTTTTGAAGCCTTCAAGTCCATTCCCAGATTAATCAAAGAACTTATAACTTGCTTAATGTGCAATTCATTCCCCAAATAAGCACTATACTTATCATTGGATATGTCCACCTAGTCATAAAGATGATTAATGTTGATTCTATCACATGACACATACTTTTCATGCACAAACACAAACACCTTATAATCTCTAAACTCATGGAAGTTAGAATTAAACTTTCTTACTGAAGGAAGTAACCATCCTCCAATTGTTAGCTAAATTTTGCCAATTTTGATTCTCAAAAGTTTGAATAAAGTTGTTATTTGCTCTTCTAAAAATTGGAAACCACACTTTAGGATTGCCTTATGGTGCACTATTGAATTATTGTATCTCCCATGTGTTATTTTCCTCACAAATTTTGTCCTATCATAAGCTTGTGAGGATGAGAAGGAATCCTTCTTTTTTTTCGGAGCTATAAGCACAATTAAACACAAGTATTCAACTAGCATTCTAATAACACAAAAGACTACAAAAATGTTGTAGCACAAAGATCACACAATCAACTAAACCAATCATTAAAATCACTCAAACTTCTTAAAGGGTTTTTAACAGACACTTTCTAGGAAAAATTATTGCCCTTTTCTTCATGTCTTCAATTGATTTCCAAAAGCTTTCCAAAATTACAATGCACATAACCATTAACACTTCAATTCCTCAATCATTTTCTCCACCAAACCTCAAAGTGAATAACTTCAAAAAAATATCCAACTCCTGTTTCTTCCAAAAATAAAACATTAATTAACATATACAAGGTCTCCCACAAGAAGATCAACTATTTCTTCAAAATTTCAAATGAAAGTACAGAAGTAACTTACTTGAAATCTTCAAAATGCTCTAAACTCTAACCTTCTTGAGAATCCTTTAAAGCTTGAGGAAAAATTAAAAGAAATGGAATTCTTGAAAAGTTACCCTGGAAAATGAGTAATAGGATAAATAATGCTTAAAGATTTGAATGAAACTTAAGCCTTGCTAGCCAATGATAGAGGTTTTTCAGTGAGTTTTTTCAGCGGGGTGATGTTGTTTGTGTGAGAGAAAAGAGAAGAGGAGAAAAAATATGAAAATTATGGCTCTTTTTATTTTAAATATCTATCCCTAAAATAGCTGTGACACCTGAGCCTTTATCTAATTTTTTGTTTCCTTTTTTTTTTTTGGGTCTAAAACCCAGTGCTGCATCATTCTATATACAAGGTTAAGATGTTAGATTTAGGCTTGAAAATCCTCATTCGCAATGCTGCAGCTTTCTAAGCATAGAGCTACGGCACTTAGGCCACCCTAAAATGAATGTTAAAAACCCTAATCACTATGTCACAGCTCTTTAAATATAGAGTCGTGGCTTTCAAGCCTTGCTAACACCGATCAAAAGCCTCATTCTACACTATCACAGCTTTGAACTTTGGGAGTTGTCGCTCTGGACCCTCGAGGTTTTCCATTGTAAAAATTTGAAAATGAGCACTAGCAACTCTTGTTATTCAAAGCCACGACTAGTGATGAAAGCGTCTATATCAACGGAAATGTTAAAAGTATATTTTATGAAGATGTTGATAAAATATCAATGTTGTTGAAAATGTCAGAAAATTTACGAAAACTATATATATTTATTAAAAAACATAATTTTACACACATAACACTTAGAATAGAAAAATAAAACAATAATGAATCAATTGATCTATATTGTTTGAATGTTATATAACTATAAAAAAAATATAACATTGAAACTTTAGCAAAATCATAAAAGTAAAACTTATTTAGTTCAATTATAGTTGAATCAATTAATAAGCACAAAAAACAGTTAAAAAAAAAAAGGTAAACAGTATAAAAATGAAAATTTTATAATATTAATTTTGAAAATTTATAAAGTTGAAATTTTTATATAGTTATTTTTTAAATTTAGAATATATTTAATGAGCTTTTATTTCATTTGTTTATATGTTTAATTTATTTTTTTAATATAGTTAATTTTTAAATTAGAATCTATTTAATGAGCTTTTATTTCATTTGTTTATATGTTTAATTTATCTTTTTTTAATGGTGTTAATTGTACTAATATATATGTGCTATAAAATTATCATTTATAATTCTATGTATTTTGTTACTTTACCAATTTGTTTCTATTCAAACTAGTTCTAAATGGTTTTGAAAAAAATAATATTTCTAAATGTATCATTTAAAAAAAAAAAAAACTATCTTCATTGCTATGTTTTTTTTTTCAAATAATGCAATGTAATATATATTAAAGCCTATGATTTTTAAGTTAAGTGGCCCTAGATATTAGAAGCCCACATATTTTAACTATTAGACTTTATTTACTTGAGGTCCATAATTTACATTTATAACTTTTCAGTCCATTTAACTTACTTAACAGCTCACAACCCTAGTAGGGTCATCTTCATCAAAAATTTCACCCAGTAGCCTATCCCATACAATTTCAAATCTAAACCTTCAACAAGATCAATATCTTCCATTATCGAAGAAATTCTAGTCAAATATCCACCAAAACAAATGATTTAGCTCTGACATATCAACGATATCATGATTATCAGAGGTATTCTAAAAATTTTGTAGAAAAATCGATGACACAAAGGATGACTTATCTTACAACCCCATATTGGTGTTACTAATGTCAAACTTCTGAATTGTCGATGATATGTTGCTGATTTTTTTGATTTTTTCATCCATGGTCTCAACTCTTGAGTTTTTGCCTTGTGCAATAACTTAATGGATTAATTTCATCTACCTCTTTAATTTAAATATAATTTAGTCTCTCTAATTTCAAAAATATTACCAACCTATTCTTGGATTCCAAAATGTTTTCATCTATCCCTTTATTATTCCATTCACACACTTGAAAAATATTATCCACACCCCCAAAGGGGTACTAGCTATAATTTTTAAAACTTAAGGGATTAAATTGTAATTAATCCAAACCTAAGCGGGTCCATATGTAATATTTTCTAACTAAATTCATCACTTATGTGACGACCAGTGTGGGTGAGTGTAGGGCATTGGTAGGCTACCTGTTGTCTTATCTCACATTACCCGAGTGTAGATCAGGAGATGATTCAAATGTAATAATAGTTACTCTCATAAGGCTAAGGTCTTTTCAGAACAGTTAGTTTCAAGGTTCGAAAGAACTTTGAAGTTAAACATGCTTAAGCGAGAATAATCTTAGGATGGATAACATCTTGGAGAGCTAAGAACAAAAAATCTCACACTGAGTGTGATGGCTAAATTGGAGACTATCGACAGAGAGTGATAGATTCACCAATGGAGACAAGATGTTGCAACTTATCTATTTGATCTGAATTCCTCCAGACTTGTTTCAATTCATATTGTCACAAAATGCAAAAATTAAAAAAGTAACTGAAAAATCAAAATTAAATATGAATACAAGAAAAGAAATAAATTAAAAACCAAAAAGAAAACAAAAAATTTTAGTAAGCTTAGGCTGCCTTTAAGTAACATTGCTTTATAGTCTTCAACCAAACTTTTATCAATTTCACTTAGGTAATTCCAAAGTAAATGCAAACCCTCCCTCCATATATGGTTTCAAAAATGTTGACCATTGACTATGAAATTTTCCTTAAACAAATTTTCCAGTTCCATAAAAAGAAAAAACCTGCACAACTATAAAAGGTCCTTACTATTTAGTTTTAAGTTTACTATAAAATAAACAAAGTCTAGAATTATAAAGCAACTATTTAGTTTTAAGTTTACTAGAAAATAAAAAAAGTCTAGAATTATAAAGCCAAACTTTTTGTCCAACTTTAAACTCTCTTTTCAATAAGTGATAATCGTGCCATCATTTATTTTTCTCCTAGTAAATCTTGGCATTCGCATATGCATTGAGTTGAAATTCATCCAACTCAATTAACTGAAAAAGTCTTGTCATATCTGCAGCTTGCATCTCAAAATTCAATAGCTTCATAGCCCAATAAGCACAATACTCCAACTCCATGGGAAAATGGCAAGCCTTTCTAAACATTAATCAGTAAGGAGACATTCCTAAATGTGTCTTAAATACGGTTCCATATGCTAACAATGCATCATCCAACTACTTGAACAATCCATTTTGTATGCATTGACTATCTTTTCCAAAATTTGTTTAAGCTCCCTGTTAGCAATCTCTTCTTGCCCGCTAGTTTAAGGATGGTATGGTGTAGCAACCTTATACTTTACTTCATACTTAGCCAAAAGTTTCTCGAATTGTTGTTATAAAAATGAGAACTACCATGACTTATAATGGCTCTTGATGTAAAAATGTTCTTACATGAGAATCATTAGTCAACAAAGCAATAACTTCCACCTATTTTTACAAATAATCCATGGCTACTAGAATATATTTGTTTCAAAATGAAGGAGGGAATGGTCCCATGAAATCAATTCCCTAAACATCCGAAAAATTCCACCTATAGTATATTAGTCAATGGCATCTTATGTCCCTTTAAAATATTACATGTCTTTTAACATCGATCATAAGCAATTACAAAAGTATAAACATCCTTAAAAATGCAGGCCAATAAAAACTCAATTTTAATACCCTTGTCGCTATATTTGATTATGCACAATGACCTCTATAATTTGAAGGATGATAATGCTTCCAAATTTTCACCATCTTTTCCTTTAGAACATCTCCTATGTTATCAAAATAAAGCTTATACAAACTGGTTCTTCCCAAAGATAATGCTTTATATCAGAGAGAAACTTCTTCTTTTGCTACCATGGCATCTTAGGAGGTAGCTTTCCACGGACCAAATAATTAACATAATTAGCATACCAAAGATAACTATTTGCTTCGACAACTAATAACTGCAAATTAAGAAAATTTTTAGTAATCTCATTTTCCTCTTATATTATATCTTTCTTTATTCTAGACAAGTGATAAACAACTACATTTTTTGTCCTCTTTTTATCAATAATTATCATGTCAAATTCCTACAATGAAAGAACCCATCGAGTCAATCTCGACTGAAACTCCTTCTTATCTAATAAATACTTAATGATTGAGTTTTCTATATAGACTATGGATTCAATTGAGTGCAATAACCATGTTTGCATAATTAATCGTGTACAACTACTTATTTTTCATTAGCCATAAAACTGTGCCATTTGCATAGTTAGTAGCATGACACATGATCTCAAAAGGTAGTGCCCAATCCAGTGCAATAATAAATAGAGCCGACGTTAGCTTCTCTTTCAATGTTATAAAAACTTTTGTGCATTCATCATTAAACTCAAAAGGCAATCCTTAATCAAAAGATTGCATAAAAGGTTAAAGATATTAGAGAAATCCTTTATGCACCTTTTATGCAAACTCACATGCCCTAGAAAACTTTTAACTCCTTCAACTGATGTTGGTGATAATAAATTAGCAATTATCTCGACCTTAGCTTTGTTAACCTCAATACAATTCTTAGAAATCCGATGACTAAGCACAATTTCTTACGATGAAATAACACTTCTCTCAACTAAGCACCAAGTTAGTATCTTCACACCATTTTGATACCAATGTTGACTATTCCTAGCACTCATCAAATGAGTTTCCAAACATAGAAAAGCTATCCATGAATACTTCTATATACTTCCCTATCATATCATTAACTATCGATATCATACACCTTTGAAAAGTTGTAGGTGCATTACATAATCCAAATGCCATCTCCGATGAACAAAAATAGCATAAAGACATTTATCTACTCTTAGTTCTCCAGTGCTATGTCTACTTTATTATATTCCGACCCACATTCTAAGAAGCAATAGTAAGAATATCCAACAAGTCTTTCAAACACCTAATCAATGAAAGGTAACGGAAAGCAAAAATTTCTTGTAGATTTATTCAATTTCCTATGCTTTCCAATCTATCACTGTCCTTGTAAATATTAATTCATTCTTCTCATTCTTCATAATTTTCATGTATCTTTTCTTAGGCACCATTTGCAATAGACTATCTAAAATTGGATAGATTATCTTAGCCTTACCTAACTTAAGGACATCTGCCTCGACAATATTTTGCATATAAGGATTAAGCAGCCTTTGATGATAATTGTTGGTTTGTGATTCTCCGTCAATATCTTGAGCATACAAATAAATGCACTACTATTTTTTATATCTTCAATAAACCATCAAATTGCACTCTTATATGCTCTTAATACCTCCAGCAATTTATCTTTATTTCTAGAAAAATACAATCTTTACCTAGATAAGCATACATTAAATAAAGAAGTAACTTTTTTAACTCCACATATGCTTACTTTCATTGTTAATCCTTCTCTTCTATGACTTGTGTAGTGCCAGTCTCAATCTTAATTTACGACTTAATTACTAATTTCTTAGTCTTAGATTGGATCTCCAAACCGATTGAACTAAACATGCCTCCAATGGATCATTAGAACTACAATTTTTTTCTAGCACAACAACCGTGTAATCCATTACCTTTTCATCTGAGTCAACTTCCTCCTTTGGGTACTTCATTACGTTGACCATATTGTTTGGCACTTGTTTATCTTGCATCCTTACAATAAGATGTCCATTATAAACATTTATCAAAGATCCCCGAATTGGTAGAAAAGGTCTTTTGAAAATCAATGGCACCTCATGATCAACCTCCATGTCTACGACACTCAAATTTGTAGAGAACATGAACTTGTACACTTTAACAAAAGCATCTTCAATTATGCCTTTATGGTACTTAACTAAACAATCCACCAATTGTAAGGAAACTATAATGGACTTGACCTTTTTAATCTTGAGTTTTTGAAATATAAAAGAAGGCACCAAATTAATATTTGCACCCAGATCACATAAAGCTTTACTTAAGTATTGTCGATCATGCATGAAGTTGTAAAACTTCCAAGATCTTTTTGTTTAGGCAGAATTTTACTTTGCAAAATTGCACTACATTTAAAAGCTTAACAATCTCATATTCTTCAAGCCACCTATTTTTTGGTAAGATATCCTTCATGAGCTTTACATAAGTAAGCATATGGGCTAAAGCATTGTAAAAGAGATGTTAATATGCAATTTTTAAAAAACTTCAAGAAATTTAGAAAATTGATTATCCTTTTTTGGTATTTATTCATCAACCGAGTCAGATAAGGAATTTCATACTCATATAGATTCGTGACCGCTTGCTTATATGCCTTCTTTTTAGCTTGTTTCTCTACATTGTCCTCCATTGCTTTATTATTGTTTCTACTTTTCTTCTTAGTTGTCCATCTTCACTACTCTTAGAACCTGCTCCACCTACATTGCTTTTATTAGGTTGCTTCTTAATAATTGTTTTCCACAATGTAACTAGATAACCTGTACAATTTCTTTACGGTTACTCATAGTGTTACTATGAACGTACCTAAACTTTTTCCCCAAACAAATTTGATTGATTTTAAAGTATAAAGTTGTGATTTTGAAGAGTTAACTTCTTTGCTTGTTGTTGTTGTTGGAACTCAGGAGGTGGCTTTTTTACATTTTGATTATTGCTCCATGAGAAGTTTGGTGGTCTCCCCAAGCAAACTAGCAAGTTGTCCAATTTGACTTTTCAAGTTCTTTATTGATGCAGCTTAATTTTGAAATACAAGTTGTGATTTTGAAGAGTTGACTTCCTTTTTTTTCGTTGTTGAAACCCAGGAGGTGGCCTTTGTGCATTCTGGTTATTGATCCATAAAAAGTTTTGGTAGATTCCACCAATTTAAATTGTAAGTATTAAAAAAAAGAGAATTATGTTTTTTGTAATTGTTCAGAAATTGAACATGTTAAGACTAGGTAAAAGGACTCCCAACTTGACAATCCATTATTTCATGCCCAGTAACAAAAATCTCACAAATTACTACGGTGTTAGAAATTTATAATGAATAAAAAATTATTTCTAGAACATTATGACTGTTGATGGAAAGGTACAACTTATAGTGATTTGTTATTAATAATTGTAAAATGTGTTGTGTATATTTCCAATCAATGTGTCTTTTGCAAAATATTATGTCTTCTCTTGAATTATTGTATCTGCCTGTTATATATATTTCTAAATCATTACTTTTTTAATATCCTTCTGAACTCTATAAATACCATATAGGATTATTTTTTAAGACATTTAAAACCATTAAATAAGTGTGTGTATAGAGAGAGTTCAAAACTTTGTTTGGCTCGTTGTTCTTTGGAATCGGAGTGCTATTATTCAAAGAAGGGATTATTGTATCTTGTAAGACAATCGCTGTAAAACTGTGAGCACCGTAGCAGAACAAATATTGTTTTAAGGAAAAACAATTCAACTCCTACCTCGATATATATATATATATATATAAAGCTCAATTTTTTAGAAATTTTAATTATAAATAAAACCTGTGAGTTCTTTTTTTTTTTTTTCCTATTATAATTATTTTAGTTGTTTGATATATTAATACAAATAGGGATATTCATATATATATATATATATATATATTTTAGATATTTGGTTTTTTAGGTTTATTAATTTCCTAACAACCTTAAGACAATAAAATATTAATAAATTAAATTCGATAAATAATTTCTTTCAAACATTGGGTTCTCTGCATGGTTTATATGTACATTTATCTATTTTGTGAGGTTTAGGAATTTTATCCATATTTACATATATATCTTCTTTAGGAATACACATAAAATTGTATTCTTATTATAACTCCTACATGTTATTTATATAATTTTATTTCACTCGTTTCCGTGCTTACTTTATACATTACATATATATATATATATATATACATATACGTTTTGAATTTATGTGTAGTTATTAGACAATATTTAATGTATAACTATTTTAGTGTTTGTTGTATATATATATGTATATATATTTCATTCACATATTCACAAGTGATTATTATATTTTTTTATATAGAGTATATCTATTTATATTGTAACAAGTATTATAGTGGAAATTAAATATTTTATATTTTCATCTTAGATTTATAAAATATTTATATTTGTACATACATTTATACATCGTTTTCACATTTTTAATTTTGTTTTATAGACAAAATTATTTGTTTAATTTAATTATTGCTTAAGTAGTAATTATTTGTTAATATATATATATATATATTATAGAAATAGCATCTAGTGCATCTTTACCTATTACTACTTTACCTACATCTTTGGGTCATGCTAAAATTCTGCGAAGTTTGGTGGTTCTAATTTTAAAAAATGGCAACAAAAATGTTATTTTATCTTACGACTTTGAACTTAGCAGAATTTCTCACTAAGGCTGTTTCAGTTTTTAATGAAAATGAAACTAATGCTCAAATGGTAGCAGTAGTGGTTACATGGCATCATTCGGACTTTCTAAGTAAAAATTATATTCTCAATGATTTAAGAAATACACTACATAATGTATATAGTAGGGTTAAAACTGCAAAAGATTTATGGCAATCTTTGGAGAAAGCATATGAAACAAAAGATGTTGGCACAAAGAAATTCATTGTTGGTAAATTCTTGAATTTAAAATGGTTGATTCAAAAAGTGTCATATATCAAGTCCAAGAGCTTCAATCATTTTTCATGAAATACAGCTAAAAAAGGAAATTGGTGAGTCTTTTCAAGTGGCTGTAGTGGTTAAAAAATTGCCATCATATTGGAAAGATTTCAAAAAAATTTTAAAACATAAACATAAAAAGATGGGGCTTGAGAACTTAATTGTGAAATTGAGAATAGAAGAAAATAATCAAATTTTTGAAAAATAAAAGTATAAATCCAATGGAAAGCAAAGCAAATGTAGTGGAACAATGGAATAAGACCAATAAGAACAGGAAAAGGAAATTTAAAAATCAAAGTTACAATGGAGGTTCTAATGGCAGTGAATTTAAAATCAAAGACCTTAGCTGTATTTCAAAAACACCAATAGACCTAAAACTTTCCATTATATAAATATCATGGGAATGGTGTATCACAATTAAAATATTCTCGAATCATTAGTAGTCTAATGTATGTTATGAGTTGTACAAGACCATATATAGCTTACTTAATTAACAAATTTAGTAGGTACACAAATAATTCTAATAAATATCAGTGGACAGTAATAATTAGAGTTCTTAGATATCTAAGACGTATCATTGATTATGGATTACATTACATAAGATATCCAATTGTACTTAAGGGATACAATAAAGCTAATTGGATATCTGACTTAAATGATTTAAGATCCACAAGTGGATTTTTTTTAGCTTAGAGGTAAAACAGTATCTTGAAAATCTTCCAAGTAAACTTGTATTGCAAAGTGCACAATCGAATCTAAATTTATTGCTTTAGACAAAGCTGAAGAAGAAGCGAAATGGCTTCAAGATTTCCTAGAGGATATTACACGATGGATAAAACATTTACCTATTATTTGCATACATTGTGATAGTCAATATGTTATTGAAAGAGCACAAAGCCAAAATTATAATGGTAAATTTCGACATACATGTCGAAGACATAATATTGTAAAATAGTTGCTCTTAAACACAATAACATCTACAGATCATGTGAAATCTAAGGATAATTTTGTGAATCTATTTACTAAAGGTTTAACAAGAGAGTAAGTTTATTGTTCATCAAGGGGAACAAGATTAAAGGAATTAATTTAGAGTTGTCTTGATAGCAACCCTACCTAATTGACGAGAGATCTTAAGATCTTTGTTCAAAGAAACAATGGAATCTCGACTGACTCTACAAAAACACTAAGAGTCATAAAACTCTACCAATTTCTATGATAATTAGCATTGCCTATAATGTGTGTTAGGATAAGCATTGGTTTTAATGACTCCTATACTTTTGAAATCCAACTGGGATTTTACAGGAAACTCTTACTCATCGATGTAAGTGTGAAGGGGCTGTTTCTATGAGAATTTTTATAGGCTGAAATTTACTAGAGTACTCATGAAAAGCCATGAATGTTCGAGCCAAAATGAATACAATGTTAAGTTTTACCATATGTTTAGGAAAAACTCTTAGAAATTTTAGCTAAATTATATAGAGGCAACACAGATGACTTCCTATTAAGAGTTTTTACTTAAAATGAATTTCAAAATATCATATTATTCTTTTAAAATATGTTTTTACTTTTTATTTTTTTTTTATTAAGTTTAAAACATGATTGGTTTTTAAAGTGGATTTTAGGAAATATATGAATCATTCATAGTCGTATATAAAATATCATCTCATAGAGATTGGTTACCACTAACTAAAACAGGATACTTGTATCCTAGAAAACAATTGCTGTAAAACTACGAGCACTGTAGCAAAGCAAATATTGTCTTAAGGAAAGAGAGTTTAACTCTTGCCTCGATCAATATATAAAGATCAACTTTCTATGAATTTTAATTCTAATAAATACCTATGACTTCTTTTTCTTTATCTCATTACAATTAGTCTAATTGTTTGATATATTAACATACATAGAGATAGAGATATTCATATTTATATTTATTTTGTAGATATTTATATCTAAATATATAAATATATATATATATATATATATTGGTCTTCTAGGTTTATTGATTTCCTAACATATAGGTGTTGACTTGACATAATTGCCAAAGTATCCATCTTGGCATTGACCGCAGAGAATGCATCAATCTCATAAATACCTTGAGATATCCTATCTCCCAATCTTTCCACTAGCCTTTGTGATACGAACCTAGGTCGATTTGCTCCTAAACCCGTATTAAACTAGCCCGGATCGAAATTAAATTCAAATTCTAGTGACCATAATGACCCCTAATCAACTTGTGAATAGAAACCTTGGTATATGTCGAAGACGTCACAATAGGTTATAGATTGTTCTATTGATAAGCCAAACTAAAACATTCGTTGTCTATTTGGTGTTTTAGGTGTTCTAAAAGTACAAAGAGAAATCTTTCTCGCAATAATTTTTCTGGATGAATAATGTAGTGCCTTTTATTGAGAAAATAAGCCTTTAAGTAGGCTAAAGTAACAAAAATCAAAAACTCTAAAAACAATAAGTAAAACCGACAAATATAGCTAAGACCATGATGTGGCCGAATTTCACAAGTCTTTTCTAATCTAATTTGTATTAATTAACTCCTTAATTTTGAAAGAGGAATTAATTAATTTACAATCAAAAATATTAAAATTCAACCTTCCTAATAAATTTTTCCAGCAAATAATTAAATAAAAATAAAATATTATTTCCTAAAACAAAAGTCAAATTTCATATTTGGAAAGTAGTTGCTTAGCTTTCCCAATAAGCTATCCTTATCCAATTTCCAGCTAAGTTAGGCTCCAAATCTGATCTAATATGCCTTGTAAGATGCCTAGTAGGATTAGAACTGGTCCCCACACATTGTCATTGATTGGAATGATTAAAGCTTGCTTCGAATGCAAGTAACCCCTTCCCAATACATTTGCAAAATCCGGCCAATGTGGAAGCTTGGACGCTAATCATGTAAAGCTTACTTGGGGTTCCTAGCTTCTACCTTGGCATGATTTCATGGCCTTTTGGTGAGCTCAAACACATTCATAGGACAACAAACTCACCCCTTTCTACCCGAAGTCCTCAAATGCACTAAAACAGCTTCCCGGGTCCATTTTTGCCTTCACAACTTGGATGTTCAGCACGGGCTTAGAATATTTTGATATTAATACTTCTTTTTGAGATTTAATTACTCTTTGTATAAATTTAATAAGATTGTCCTTAAACCTCTTAGCTTGAGCTCTAGTAATTGGTCCAGTTTTCAGTTGCACAGGATCAGCACCCCAACAAGTAGTTGGTTGTATGGGTACGAACAGGTTCTCATCACTCTGAAAGTTAATTGTAGCTATATTCTCAAGTAATGCATATGCCTCACCCTAGCTTTTTCCCATCAAAACTCTAACAACAATATCAATCATAAAGCAAGTGGTTCCACCTAAACCATTATAGAAAGTTTAAATTTACAATTACTTTCGTAAGTCATAGTGATGACACTTCGTCGATAACTCATTGTATTGCTCCCATGGCTCATAAAGTAACTCTCCATGATATTGAACAAAAGTAGTAATATCATTCCTTAAATGTGCAATCTTAGCATGCTGTAAAAACTTAGCAAAGATTTTTCACGCCAAGACATCCTAAGTAGAGACCAAACCTGGAGGTAGAGAATTAAGCCACTTTGTCGCCTTGTCCTGAAATGAGAATGGAAAGAACCATTGGCAAATAGCATCTTCACTCATTTCATTAAGGTTTAATGTATCATAAATCTCCAAGAAGTTTGTAATATGAGTATGAGTATCATCATTTGGTAAGCCTCCAAACTGTTTGGACTTTTAAATCATAGTAATTAGAGCTGGCTTGATCTTAAAGTTAAAATGCATTCAATGTCATTCTCCTTACACTAGCCAAATTTTCATTAAATTTAAGGTGCAACATAATCCTTTAAAGCTATATTTACTCTATCAACTGCTTGCTCGTCTCTTTTAACCACTGAAACCTCTTTAATTTCCTCAATATTAATAGTATAAGTGGTAATTTTGCTTTATTCCTTTTTCATCTTCTTCCTTCTTCTTCTTCTTCAAATTCTTGAGTGCACACTCCATTTTAAGGTCATATGGCTCAAGAGTTAAATTGCTTGACCTTACTACTACCATGTACTAGTAGCACCCATGAAGAAAAAGAAATAAACAAAACACAAGTTAGTGAAAAAGAAACAAATTTTTTTAAAAAAAAAAAATCTTAATTAGCACAATAAAAGACTAAAATAATATTAGTAGAAAATAACTTAATCCCCAACAATGGTGCAAAAAACTTGATATGTTTTTTTGCAAGTATACGAATTGTTCACACTAATATATAAATATCATCCCACAAAGATTGGTTACCACTAATTACAAACCTAATCTAACTTTTAGTGTTATCAAGAAAAATCAATTAAAGAAGAACTTAAACTAAATTAAAACAATCTAAGAAACAATAATGCTAAACAAGTTCTAACCCAATTTAAATAAGAACTAGTACTTTAGACTTCATCAATATTTTCACTAGTCTAAATTAGTTTACTTAATTCCAATTGTAGCTATCCTAAGTTTACCATTAAATTACCTACATTGCTATTTATCTCTCTTGAGTTGAATAGTATGTTTAATGTTAACCAAATTATCAAATCACTTATATCTAACTTGATCAACAAACAATCTATTGAGTTCAAATAATGCATATGGCAAAAACTCAATTGTACCTTTCAGTCTTAATGTATGCAATTTAATGGATCTATGCACAAACTTATATTTCTCCATATCAAACTCATGCAATTTAATCATTCATACAATTGGCCAGATTTAGTAAAAGTATTAAGAATAAAACTAAAATTGAACTTTAATAGATAACAAGCAAATAACTATCTACAAACTAATTCAAACTAGTTCCACACTACTTGATCTAAGCTCTTGTTGATTGTTTAATTGCACATGATTGTAACAAGGTTAAACATGTCTATAATGTAATCAACCATTGTAACGAACAAAGTAAAAATCAATATTCAACAGGTATTTTACAACATAAGAAAACTCATGAAGACTAAGATTGAAGATAGAAGCTTGAAGTTGCAATCCTCTTGGATAGATGTTCTCCTTCTTCTTGCCCTTACTCTTTAAATGCTAACCTTGTTCTTTTTCGCTTTATGTACACTTCTCCAAAATATTCAAAACCCATCACACGTAATTTCCTGTCTCTTTTTTCTAAGGCTCTCTAAAAAATAACCCTACTTGCCAAAACTCGACATAGCATTGCAACTCTGCTTCTTGGCCGTCATGGTTCTGAAGCTTTGAAAATCATTACGTACGAACCTTGACTAGTGCCATGACTATCTTGCTTGAGTGTTGTGGCACTTGAGCTATTGGAAAATTGATCTTGCCGATTGCCTTTTAAAGTGTTGTGACTCTAAAAATAGAGTGTTGTGGCTCGCTACTAATTTTTGGATGCTTACATTTACCAAACTACTAAACACAACCCAACATGTAAAAACAACAAAACACACATAAAACTAATAAAAAGTGCACTCAAGAACTCACAAATTACATAGCTTAGAGGGTAAGTTAAAGTGATATAAAAACAACTTATCAGTTTTCTTGAACAAGACACATAACAAATCCATATTCTAATAACTAATAAAGGGTTCTCTATGAGGACATGCTAGTAATTACTTCCACGAGTTATGATCCAAGTTTGAATTACTTCATCTAGACCTATTCGAAATATTTTCCAACCCAACTAACTTGATCCAGGCCCAATCCATTGAGATGATATGAAGGCCATTCGGTCGGTCAGCGGGTATATCGATCACTAACCAACCTATTTGGACGGCCAACAACTTCAAGAATGCCCAACTTGAACAATATCCTAACCAACCGAATATGGCTAAAAAAAATGATCAAATATTGTAGGTAGATAATGGATCCTTTAATGAACAAATTATCACAAATACAAACTAACCAACCAAAAAAAAAAAAAAAACTATTATATTATTCACCAAATAATTTGGTAAATAATTTCAAGTATTATAAAAACTAAATAGTAAATATCTAATATGTATAATTTTTTTCTCATATACTTATTGTACAACCATTCTACATATAAAACCATTTATAATTGAACATCCAATAATTGTTATTTTGTAGAACCATATATTTTATTTTGATGTTACACAAAATTTCATATAATATATTTGTTGATGAAGCACAAAATTATAAGTAATCATGTTTAAGTTACATGTAATTACTGGTTGGTTGATGCCGTATAATGTTAAGTTTTACTATATATTTGGAAAAAAAAAATACTAGAAGTTTCAGCTAAAAGTTTATAAAGGCAATACATTCAAATAAAATAATTGAATAAAATGTAAAATAAATTTCAAAACTTCATATATATTTTTTTGCCCCTTCCTATTTTTTTTTTTTTTTTTTTTGGTGGTTTAAATTGAACCAATCTTCCTGAAGAAGATGAACTTCTTATACGAAGCTTAAGGAAAAATATAAAACACTCTATTTGACATGAAAAATTCCTTTATCTAATAACTAATAAATGGTTCTCTACGAAAACAACCTAGTCAGTCATTGCTTCCTCAAGCTAGGGGTGGACATGAATTGGGTTAGTTCGGTTTTGCACCGAAATACAATCCAATCCATACTTAACGGTTTTTTTAATATGCAATCCAAAATAGACCATTAAAACGTGAAATCCAAACCAAACCAAACTATTTATGATCGGTTTGGTTTGGATTGGTTGATCAGTTTAAAACTTACTAATTTATAAATATATAATACAAATAAAAAATTTTCCAAATATAAAATATAAATAATAAATTATAATTATCCAAATATAAAATATAATTAGAATAATACAACATAGTCTATAATGAAAAATAAAGAAGAAAATGTAGCAAATGATATACATCATGCACTTATCAAGTTGCAAGCATTAATGTTATCATCTCACTCCTACAAAATCAAATTAAAATTGTTAGAACAAATAATGTAAAATAATACATTCATCAAAATTCATTCACTCAAGAATCGATTTGGAATTTGGGGATGTAAAAAAATATATATATTAAAAATTAATATATAAAAATGGAAAAAAAATATTTAAAAATTAATATATAAAAATGAAAAAATATTAAAATTTATATATAAAAATGAAAAGAATAAAAAATATATATAATTTTTTTAATTATATAATATATTATTTGGATTGGATTTGATTTATATTTCTAATTCATAATCAATCCAATCCATATAATTTATAATATTTTAAACTCAATCCAATCCAATTGATGTAAAAATTCAATCCAAACCGTTAAAAATTGATTGGATTGGAAGGATTGAACAGATTGAATTGAATTTTGCCCATCCGTACCTCAAGCTATGACCCAAGTTTGAATCTCTTCATCTAGCTCAGACCAAAATACTCATTAACTTGACCAACCTAATCCAAACTAATGCATTTGGACAGAGTACCAAGGCCATCAGTTAGCAAACGTTATAGTTATTACCAACCCGATCTGTTCTAGGCGACCAATTGGTTCTGCCTACCCAAGCATACCCGAACAATCGAATATGGCTACAAAAAATGTTCAAATATTTAAAGTACCAAGGCTTCCATCGTCCTGATTCATTGTGAACACTCAATCACTGTGCAGCCGATGTCTTTGTTTAAAGTATAACAAGTATTTTATTTATTTAATATATGCGTGAAATGCTTTCTAAACAAAAAATGTTGAGTTGTATTTGCTTTAATTCGCTTGTATATTTAAATCTTTTGTTGTTTTTGTGCTTTTGTGTTTTCTTTTTTTTATTTTTTTTGTTTTTCTCTTTTCTTTTTGCCTTATATGTATAAACATCAAAGAAACGACTTTTTAACTTACTTTCATTTTTATGGGCCGTTAGGTGATCTATTGGGTTTTTCATTTTGTTTTTGGGGGCGCTTTTAATGGGTCCATGAAAATGAACTCAATATAAATAGTTATTACAATTAAATTTTTTCTTTTCTTCGGATGAATCTAGATTGGGTAACTCGATTGATCTAACCCAGTTTTAATTAGGTTTAGTTGGTTCGGCTCTGCTTTAGTTTCGGTCAGGTTTGATTCTATGTTCTTTTTTTTTTTTTTTTTTTCTTTTCCCCCAACCCCGAGGGTGTTATGTTGGATTGAAATTTTAACAAAAAACAAACCAGCGTAACCCCTGTAGCTATCTCCATCCTTCCAACCAAATATAATAATAATAATAATAATAAATTGGATAAAATTAACATCGTTTCTTTTTTTATTAATTGAATAAAGGTAAAATTTCATGTAAATCCTCTATCTTGATTACATTTCAACCCACGCTTTAAAAAGAATATCATTGATCTCTCATCTCTTAATTTCTACCAATTAAACGCCATAATTATAATTTTACAATATTATTTAATTTTAAAATATTAATTTTTAACCTTCTTTGAACATTTGATTGTTAAAATAAATTAATAAAAACTGATATATAAATATTGAATAATAATTTTTTAAAAAAATATGAATTAAATTGTCTTTGAATAAAATATTAAATTTTAACCTCCCTTTAATGATAGATTTTAAAAAAAAATGTGTATCTAAATATAATTGTGGTAAAATTAATAAGTTTAAATCAAATTTACTATTGAATAAAACAAAGGAAGGTATTTCAAAGTTGAAAAAGCAATTTGATCCTTTAAAGAAATTTGTTCAATTGATAAGTAACGCCTATACTTGAGAAGTTGCAAGAAAGCAGCAATTTGAGCCAGGTTATCTCCTCCCCTTACTAAAACGACGTGGTGATATAGCAACTGTCAATTGCTGTATTAGCTAGCTATGCATAACATCATCAACTTTCTTCGTTCTTGTTATTGTACCAGAATATTATGAGCAGAATTCTTGCCCAAAAACTCCAAACATTGTTGAATCAATTTCTAGCTCTTAACCAGCTTAAACAAATTCATGCAGTCCTCATCACAAACGGTCTTAACCACTTTGAGAACCTCTTGGCTCGTCAATTACTACTCTCAACTGCTAACTACTCTCTGTATGTTGCTCAGTATTTCCAACAAATTCTTCAACGCTTGCAAAACCCAGATGCCTTTACGTGGAGTTGTGCTATACGGTTTTTCTCCCTCCATGGCCAATTCAAAACTTCCTTTTCTATTCATGTTCAAATGCAGAGACTAGGACTTTGTCCAAGTAGTTTTTCCTTGTCATCTTCATTGAAGGCATGTGCTAGGATGTTGAATGAGAGCGGTGGAGTTTCGGTTCATGCCCAGGTTTATAAGTATGGATTCTGTCGTTGTGTTTATGTGCAGACAGCCCTTGTCGATCTTTATTCGAAACTGGGTGATATGAAGAATGCACAGAAGGTGTTTGATGGAATGCTGGAGAAGAACGTGGTTTCTTGGAATTCTATCTTATCTGGGTATTTGAAATCTGGGAATTTGGAAAAGGCCCAAAGGGTGTTTGATGAAATTCCGAGGAAAGATGTTGTATCATGGAACTCTATAGTATCAGGTTATGCAAAGATAGGGAAAATGGATGAGGCGTTATTTTTGTTTCAACAGATGCCTGAGAGGAATTTGTCCTCCTGGAATACAGTGATCAGTGGATATGTGAACTGTGGGAGCATGGAATCAGCACGAAGCATTTTTGATTCCATGCCCATAAAAAATAATGTTTCTTGGATTACGATGATTTCTGGGTATTCAAAATGTGGCAACATTGAGTCAGCTCGACTGCTCTTTGATCAGATGAATGAGAAAGACCTCTTCTCATATAATGCCATGATAGCGTGCTATGCACAAAATGGCCAACCGAAGGAGGCCCTTGGCCTGTTTAATCAAATACTCGAACTGGACAGTAAAATTCAACCTGATGAGATGACTTTGGTTAGTGTTTTATCTGCTTGTTCACAACTGGGGGACCTGAGACTTGGATTTTGGATTGAGTCATATATTAATAAGCATAGAATTCATTTGGATGATCATCTGGCTACTGCTTTCATTGACTTGTATGCAAAATGTGGAAACATTGATAAGGCATATGAGCTGTTTCGTGGCTTAGGAAAGAAGGATTTGGTTGCTTATTCTGCAATGATATTGGGATGTGGAATAAATGGTAAGGCAATTGATGCAATCGAGTTGTTTGAAGAGATGATAAATGCCCAAATTTGCCCAAATCTAGTTACCTATACAGGGCTTCTAACTGCCTATAGCCATGCTGGTTTAGTTGAAAAAGGCTACCAGTGTTTTGACTCCATGAAAGACCATGGCGTATCACCTTCAGCTGATCACTACAGCATTATGGTTGACCTTTTAGGCAGGGCAGGAAGATTAGAAGAAGCATATGAGTTGATAAAAAGCATGCCATTACAGCCTCATGCTGGTGTTTGGGGTGCTTTGCTTCTTGCTTGTAGGTTACATAACAATGTCCAGCTCGGGGAAATTGCTGCTTGGAATTGCTTTAAATTGGAGCCTGATACAACTGGCTATTGTTCTCTTCTTTCCAACATATATGCTTCTGTTGAGAGGTGGGATGATGCGGGGAGAATGAGAAAGGTTGTCGATGAAAAAGGATTTACCAAAATACCTGGGTGTAGCTGGATGGAATCAGTTTGACATTTTTACAAATTGAAGATCAGGCATAGAATCGTGCTTAAAGATATTAAAACTTGAATCTTTTTGGGTTTTCATGATGGCGGCTTGATATTTCTGATCCCGATTCTTCTATTGTTAGGCGTACAGAATCCCTTACTCAAGTTAAAATGCCTAGAAGCCATTAGACTTGTCAGAGATATAAAAAGAAGATAGGAAAGAAGAATTGATCAACGTTTATCTTCTTCAAGATGATAGTTCTAGAGTTTGAAGATTGTCTTCTTCATTGTGGTAGACAGGAATATTTCTTTTTGGAGTGAAGTGCTCTGCCAAGGCGAATTGATCAACGTTTATGGATTAGTTTCAGAAACACGAGTGTGCAAAAGATCACATGCCTTCTCTTTTACTTGTCCTCGCCCTATTCTTTGATTCTTTGGTAAATTAAGAATCATGAATACAACTTTTTTATGTCATCAACTCCCTCACTTGTAGCATGTAATGTTAGATTCGGACGCGACTGATGATAAAGTCATGCCAGAAACATCTAAAGACCTAGGAAATTCCACAATAAATTTTCATCCCTCCAACAATTGTTAAATTCACCTGCAAGAATTTGTATAGAATTTAGTAATGATGCAATAGTATTATTGGACACTAGGGTGGACCTATGTTGGACTTTCAAAGAGATCCCAATAGTAAGTTTGTAAGGTTTATCCTCTTACTATTGTAATTTATTCGGAAGCGATGGGTCTGATTGAATTGGTAGAACCTGAAAAGTATGCTTTTAGGCGTAATTTTGGATATGGATAGGTGATTAGCCACTCTCAATAGTTACCATTTTGGAAGAAATGCTTGGATGGCTTTTACATTAGTTGGTATCAAAATTTTGAGGTCTCTAGATGAGGAAAAATGATGCAAAAGCGTTGCCATATACAGGTATTTGATTTTGAATCATAGATAGGAGTCCATTGCACCATTTTCAACAGTTGCAATTTTTGTAAAAAATATTTGGGTTCTTTTTACATCAGGTTAGTCTTGAAAATTTTTATTCAAAACAATGTCCATCCATGTGGATCCAGACTTTAGTCTTCATGTATATAATACAGTCCCACAATTAAAGGAGAAAATTGGAGTCTAAAATTATTTAGTACAAGTCTAAGCTTGTAATCGTCGGCAAATGGGAAAAGTTTGCCTATTTTTCTAGTCTCCTTTATGTATGGTTCATGCCTAGCAATTATCTTTATGTTGTAGTGTATTAAACATTAGAGTAATGGATGACTTGTCAAAATCAATTTCAAATGCATTTCTGAAATATTATTTGTTTGTGGTCTGCAACAGGTAACCCAAAATTAAGGGAAAAGCAAATGATCTGTTGATCATTGGAATATAATATTTGAAACTTTGTATTGCATGCCTGTGAAGATTTCCTTTCCTGTAAATAAAACTTAACGCAAGATTTCATGCTTCGAGGGTGAAGAAAAATAAAAAGGATGAGCTTTGCCTTTACGTATATAATTGGAAGGTGATTAAGAGAATTATGATATCATACTAACAGCCAAGCCGTCATTGTAATGACCATCAATCAAACAACATTTGCTTATGTGTTCATCAAAAAACAAAAAAAAAAAAAAAAAAAAAAAAAAAAAAAAAAAAACATTTGCTTATGTAAGCCTCTATATATATATATATATATATAGTTAGTAAGCATTCCTTTTACAAATTAGTGGGCCGGTTTTAATTTATATAAAATATATACATAGAGAGTTACGGTCTCTTGCAAATATGTTTCAAACATGAAGTTAAGATCATATGTGCTTACCAAAGAAAATTAAAACCAAAACCATATACACGCTAGCTGATGTAGCATGTGCTATGAAGAACACCGCAATTAATAACTTTTTTAAATAAAAAAAGGAAAAAGAAAAATGCCAAGGCATAGTTTTGGTCATCAAGGCATTGGTAATGGAGGCATGGTGGGAATTTTGAGGTCGGTTTGGTCGGCTACGTGATTTTGTCAAACTTTCGAGATGGTGGTTTGAACTTTGCGATTTGAAGACTCAGTTTGTTTCAAGAACATTGGTTTTTTCTCTTTTTCAATGGAAAATATTATTCCTAATAAATAAAATAAGTTCGTTTAATTACTTTGTATTTCAATATGACAAATAATTTCATTTTATTAAATTTGTAACTACGATTTACATATATATATATATATATATATTATCTCAGCTATGGGTGCAGTCAGTATCATCATTTCCATTTTGTGTCTCTATCATCTACAGTGCAATATATTTTTAAATTGAGTTTTTATTTCTAAAATTATTTAATCAATTAAATATATAGTTTTAAAAAAAAAAAAAAAGAATATACATATATGGTTTTGTTATAACAAAGGAGTTGCCGAACTTATGATCAGTGATGTTACCTGTAATTTTGGCAATTTAATTTTTTTCTATTATACATGTAATTCATTGGTGGATTGCTAGGTTTATTTTTAATCTAACCATTGTTGATTGTGGCAAAATTTTACATATATATAAAATAAAATAATAATAATAATAATAATAAAAAGGTATAGTGGGTTTTTTTAATGTGCATAACAAAATTATATATACGATTTTGAACTGGTTTTATTTTATGTTGAGAAGTCCTAACATGAGAAATGTTATTGTTGCCATTTATATCCTAAATTGTTAGTTTTAAATTATTAATTAAATGCCCCATCTTTGACACTTAATACATCAGCATATTTACATCAAAGTCGAAGATCTCACCTAACCAATAACACTTTTTATAGAATATGAAAATAAATATATAAAACTAACATTATATAATTCACTGAATTAAGAACTGTAAAAACTCCAACCTACCATTTCTCTTTAAAAACAAAACCCCAAAATAAAAAATGATATAAATAAATAATAAAGGGAATGTCTCCGTTCGAATAAAGATTAATCTAAAGCGTGCTTTGTTCCTGAAAAACCAGTAAAAATGGAAGGCACATCAACCAAAAATATAATAATAATAATAATAAAGAAAGAGAGAAGATAAAGAAAGGGACAGAGACAGAGAGAGTAAATGGCATTTCTGCAAATTGAACAGAATTGTCAGGACAGAGAAGGACGTTAACTTCAAAAAAATAAAAAATAAATAAAAGAGAGAGAGAGAGAGAGAGAGAGAGAGAGAGAGAGAGAGAGAGAGAGAGCCAAAAAAGCAAAGAGTTTATAATTTGTCGTATCAACCTCCCCGACCAAGCAAACTACCAAAGAAACCAACTACCTTTCCATTTTCCAAAGTCTTTCAAACTCTTCTCAGCTTTCCATTTTTTTCACTTACAAAACACTCTCTTCCCAATTCTATCACTCTTTTTTTTTTTTTTTCCCTTAATAATTTATACAAATATTTTTATATGCCGGAGAGGGGTCTGCGGCGAAGAACTCCGGTGACGGGTGACCGGAGGAATAATAAACCACCGCATCCGTCCCCTTCTCCTAGCCGCCGGACCCCAACTCCTCGCCGATCTTCCAAGCATTCAAAACCCATCAAGATTCTTAAACGATGCTTGTCGGAACCCACTCTTTCGACCGGAAACGATTCCGGCGACGATGATCGCCGTCTGGGTTTGAAGTCGGAGGTTGTTCTTTTCCGGCCTCACACTTTTACTGATGTTTTCGCTTCTTCCCCTTCGTTGCTACCTATCTCCCCTCACGAAATTAAGGTACAACCCAAAAAAAACAAAAAAAAAAAAATATATATATATATATATATGTTGAATTTATTTATTTTAGAATTGTTGGAAATGTTTTAATGAGTTCTTTTTTTTTTTCTTTTTTGTTTGATTTGTTGGCAAATTTTTAATTATTTTTATTTATTAATTTATTTTCTAATTTTTGGTCCATAATTATATTTATAAGTCATGACCTGAATTTAGGAGAATGTAATAATACGCTGAGACGTTTCTATTTTTCCGCTTCATTAATTTTAATATTATAGCATAACCCAATATTAAAGTACTATGTCTCTATCAAGCCCACCTTCCTAGAAAGTCACCTAAATTATAAAATCAATTTCCAATGAAAATCCCATGTCATATCATATATTAAAAATATATAAATATTTTTAAAAAAATAAGAAAAAATTATTTTATAGATGAACAACTTGGTGTAAAATAAATCCACCTATAAGGAACTATTTTGAATTTTTGATAATAGATCGTATTCAAATTCATTGATTTGGCGACTAAATTATTGTAGATTTCGAAATTGTAATGCAGGGATACAATAAAGATTCAAAAGTGGTGGTAAATGTGACCGTTGAAGGAAGTCCAGGACCAGTTCGGACAATGGTGAAATTAGGATCCAAAGTGGAAGATACAATTAAGCTTGTTGTAGACAAATATAGTGAAGAAGGAAGAACACCTAAGCTTAATAAGGATTCAGCGTCTTCATTTGAACTTCACCATTCTTATTTCAGTCTTCAAAGTAAGTTAAATATTTCTATCTTTCCCTTCTGAATTCTTTTTTTTTTTTTTTTTTTTTTAAGGAAAAGGATAATAATATTAAGCAAAATGGAAGATACATGAAAATCCAGAAGGTCCTGAAGTCAGTCAGGACTCTCTGCTGAAAAAATTTGGTGCCCTGTTCTGTATTGGACAAGCTTACTCCTTTCAAAAACAGAGTATAGCAAAAGGCAGTAGCTAACAGCCAATTTAAATATTTATATATTAATTTGGGTGACCTTGTCTCGTTGCTTTCTTAGTTGCTGAGATTCTGAGAAATACAATATTGAAGTCAATAATCCAAAATGGGATATAGCCAATTTCACAAGAAATGTGTATGTCTACAATTGGGGTATTTCTGCATATAGCATGTATATAAGTCAATCTTTTCCTTTCTCTTCCACAACTAGAAACTAAAAGTCCAACTGGGTAGGTTTTCTTGACAATCTTATATAAAAATGAATAATTCTATAGATGCTTTACTTGACGTTTTGTTCTCATCAAGCATTAACCAACAAAACACACCAAATGACCCTTTTGATTATGCAGTCAAATCTTCACTAAGAGCTGTTTGTAATTTTCTTCTATTTTGGCAGTAGATTGGTATTTAATTTCTATTGCTTATTGGGGTTTGAATTGGATATGTTTATAGGTTTGGATAAGGAGGAGATAATAGGAGATGTGGGCACCAGGAATTTCTACCTAAGGAAAAGCAGCAGCGGCCGCAGCAGTAACAATGGCGGATCGACTTCTTTTGTCTCCGACAATAATATTGTTGCGGTAAGAGCTACCTCTCCTCCACCTCCTGCATTTTTATTCTCTGATTTCATTGCTCGAAAGATTGGCAAAATTATGAGAAGAGTTCAGAAGCTTTGGAATGTAGTGGTTTGCAGCCGCTGAAGATGTCCAAGAAAACAATGGCCGTAGCAAATTGTTTGAGTAACATAACATATTAATCATGTTACTCTTACCACTGGTTAGTCTATTTTTTATTTTATTTTTTTATTTTATACCCCTTTTTTCACCCAAAAAGGAAAAAAAAAAAAAATCATGTTTCTGGCCATTTGATATGAATTCCTTCCTATTCAAGTAACGTGTACATATTACCTTGTGAAACGCATTTGCCCTTGGAGAAGACTTGCTTTCTAAATTGTTCTATAAAATTCAATTACCCCTTTTACAAACGTGAAATATAATGAAAGAGATTCAATATACTTTTCTTCAAATCGTGTATATTCACTTTATCTAGCCTTTTTTTTTTTTTTGGTAGGGGGACATATGATAACTTGGGGAGGCATGAGCTTTTTCGCTTTAGAATCTGAGAGTGTTTTTCTTTTTTTTCTTTTTCTTCTTTTTTTAAAAAAAGTTCGGAGCGTTTATACGGATAATTATTGCTATATGAATTGTCTCTAAGGAGACCATCTTGCCCTTCCATGATGAAAATACAAGAAATAAACTATAATATATATATATATATATATAAAAAAATTCTATTGTATAGATTGTTCATATGTGAAGTATGAAAAAAGTGTTAATATTTTTTATGTGTAATAATATTCACAGTTCATATGCGAATCATCCGTATTATAAATGAACTATATATATATACACTTTGAAATAAATGAGTTTGAGGATAAAGTTAGATAGAGTTTAAAATCTACTTGCAATAATTGTAAAATAGTCCCTATATGAAAATCGTCCGCGGGCAAAGCCACTAGTTCTTCTGAAATATCAATTCTAAAAGGGGAAAAAAATATATATATATATATATATATATACATATATATACACAAATAGCCGCTGAAAGTGGACTGTGAGACCTTGAAATTCATTATTATTATTATTATTACTATTATTATTTTTACCCTTCATCATTTTGAAAAAGTTGATACATAAAGATGAATTAATAATCAATAAAGAATCTTCATCAAAAATATTTTCTTTTTTTCGATCAGTTTCACTGCATATCTTGATTCAATATCGTCAACTTCAATAAAAAATCCATAGCATAGTTCACGTTCATGCTTATGATTAAGATGATCATTATTAGGATCTAGCCAAAAAAAAAAAATGAAATTAAACAATAAAAACAAAAAAATTTAATAACTAAAACACAAATATGATAGAATAAAAAACAGCAAAATATTGAACTATAAAATTTTAAATAACCGAAAAATGTCACTTACTAATTTATAACTAAATATATTTGACTTAGTTCATAAATAAAATAAAATAATTTGTTTTAAATATAAATCTTATTTTGCCATATTTAATAGTTATTATTAATGATATTATATTTCTTTTATATCCAAATAAGAAGATATCTTTATTAATTTACATATAATCATATTTACATATGTAAAAATATTTAAAATACTTAATAACTATATATATATATATATATGCAAATACAATTTATATCATATATAATATTATAATAATAAATATATATTTTATTTATTTTTATTTAGAAAGATACAAATTAATAACTTAAAGCAACCGTCACCATGTATAATTTTGAGACAATAATCTTCTTATAAATATAGAATTTCTTGAGCAATTCCTCCTATTACATCAATTTCAAGTGTACAAAAAAAATTGCATTTGTTTGAGTGAAAAATTTAAAATACATATTAAACATACTGTAATATTATATAAGTAAAAAAATGTATTTTTAGAAAATAAATATTTTCAATTATTTTTTCTCTTTTATGATAGCATTAATTATGTACTTTTTTATGTTTTAAATATTTTAAACTCCTATTATCTTGCTAATAGTTATATTTTCATTATGTATATTAAAAATAACTAATTTTAATATATATTTAATCTTTGGTTTTTTAATACTCTATTTTTTAATTTATAACATATTATGTATGTATGTGTATTGAATGTATAAACTTTCTTTTTTGGCCAAAATTTGTTTTTCCATATTTTTAAATAAATTAAATGATTTATGTAAATACATAACATTAATGTATTTTTTTTATGTGTCATATTTAACTAACTATGCTTTTTATCATTTGAACAGCCATAAACATGATAGGACTTTTGGTTGCATTTTCTTGGACACATAAATTCGGTTTATTAAATGAAAATAGATTAGATTCGACTGAACTATTTTATTTATAATGTAATTAAACAGAACAAAATTTAAAATAGTTCAGTCTAATTTAATTTAATCTTGCTCAACATATGGACCATACTAAGCTAATTTGGATTTATCTCAAAAACTTATTTGGATGACATGAATCCTTTATCAATGGAATCATTAACTCGATTTCATTCTACAATTTCTAAGCCTATGCATAACCAACAATATTTACAAACAAATTCTAATATTTGGGGTGGTTTTTTTATTGTTTAAGCAACATAAATCTAAAACAATACATATGCTACAAGTTTAGGCACACAATCGATGCCATGAAAGCCAATGGTCCTTCTTTCTTTTACAATTTAACACAAAAAGTACTTTAAAGTTGTAAACATCTGACTTGGTGGAATATAATCCCTTTTATTGCATATCATTGATGTAACACTCTGCCTCCACAACAGATCTATCATTTTATATTGATATTGTCATTAATTTAGCAATCGAACTTCATATGAGGTTTTTTGTTCAAGCTTTCCATGAGGTCATCCATTCTCCCACTAGAATATGTTTGACTGCAAAGCTCTTTCAATCCTAAGCCAACAGTTCTAAAAAAGTTTCAATGTTATGAAAGCGATGATCATTATATTTTTATCATCATCCATTCCACATGTAGGAGATTTGGGATTGGATACCACATAGCCTACTAGTGCTTGACGAAGCCATCCACATTGGTCGTCACAATCCTCCCCCTTGGGGTTCAGCGACCTTTCTGACACGCTTCCAGCTGGGTGTAGGCTCTGATACCATTTGTAACACCCTGCCTTCACTGACAAATGTATCATTCTTTGTCGATATTGTTCCCAATTCAATCATCGCACTTAGACGGTATGGAATTTTTGTTTAGAGTTCCCAGAAGGTCATTCATTCTCCTACTGGAGCACACTAAATTGTAGAATTTTTTCAAACCCTGAAATCAACCGCTCTAAAAAGGCTTTAGTATTATGAAAGTAATTATCATTATATTTGAATCATCCCCTATTCTATGCCCTAACGATATGGGATTGGACACCAGATAGTCTATACCTGCCCACACTAGTCGTCACACTTACCCATGCGACTACTTTTTCCCCCATAATCGGAAGCACAAACATTTTATATTCATACACAAAAAACAAATAGTTAAACTTATTTGAACAACATTTCCCTATTTATGTCTTGATCCCGTGATTAATAAAATATGAATATCCTGATATATTAATTGATCCATGTGTAACATAAACATCCAAAGACCTTTAGTTTCTCGTAATTAGTACTTTGAAAAAAGTAAAGAGAAATGAAAGTTCATGTGTAGAATGAGATTGGCAATCTATTAATTAGATATAATGTAGTTAAGAAGGCATTGGACCAAAAAGAAAGTGGTAATGATGCTAAACTAAGTAGGGTAAGATTCGTTTGGACAATATGGCAATGTCAGTTTTTAGAGGTGCTATTATGCTGAGTATGAAGTGGAGTCCGATAATGAAGGACGCCATGTTAAGATTGAAATTTACGTAATTTAATATATTCCCCACCATAATCAGTACAGAGAGATATAATTTGTTTCTTAAAATATTTTTTCATTAGAGTTTTAAAATTTAGGAAAAATAATAGCCATGTTAGATTTTTGTTTTAAAGGAAAGCACTAGAGATATTTGTTAAAATGATCAATAAAGATCACATTTTAATTAAACCCATCAATGGAAAGAATTGGGGGAGGACCGCACACATCATAAGAATTAAGCTAAAGTGGAGAATTACTTTTCATAGAAGAAATGGAAAAAAGGCAACTAATTTGTTCTATTGGATTGACATGAATTATTAAGTTTAATATTCATAAATGACACGCATAAATAAAAAGTATGTAAAACATGACTCAAGATTTTAAATGAAGAATGTCCAAGTATATTTTGCCATTCTTGACATGGAGTTGTGATAGCAAAAAAATTAAAAGGATTTGAAAAAGACTAAAATCCAAAGGATGGCCATAAATAAACACCATCTCTATTATGGCTTTCCATTAGTTTTGCCTCTATACTGAGATTCTTCACCATAAAATAAGATGGATAAAAATTCAATAGAAAAATTGTAAGTTGAACAAAATTGTGAAACATATAATAAATTTTTCTTCATGTTAGGAATATAAGAACATTAGAGAAACAAACATGATGAGAAGAAGAAGGAAAAGATGTAGAAACCGTATGAGAAATTTTAAATCGTTACCATCTCCAATCATTATTTCTTTGGGTCTCTCATATTTAGCATGGAGGGATAAGTTATGAAGATCATTTGTAACATGGTGGGAAGCACCTAAATTGACCAACCAATTGGAATAAAATGGAGTGGAATGAGAGGCAAAATGAGCCCTTAGGTATCGGGATCAAGAGGTGGTCCTAGAAGAGATGGTAGTAGTGAGATGGATTGATGGATTTCCATGTTTAAATGGACAACTATAAGGTAGTAGCTAGTACTTTCCAACAAGTATAAATAGTATGTCCAAAAATATCACAAGATTGACAAATGATAAGGTGCCAGATCAATTTGCACCCTTGTTGGAAGAATAAGAATGGGAATTGGAATCTTTGGGAGCTTATTATGGAGATTGCCAAGTTTGAAAAGAAGACTTACAACCATATGATGCATAGTTGGTTGTAGTGGGAGAGATATATTCAATGGTGGGTCGACTTTGTTTGAAAAAAGTTTCATAGGTAACAACCTTATCATACAATTCTACAAAGATAATGGAAAAGTCTATAGTTCGAATTGTAGAAAAAATTTTCTTTATAGTTGGTCCCTAAACCATTAAGAACATGGAATGACAAAACCCGCCTCGAGGACTCTCACAGGATCTCTCAAGTGGTTCCTGCCTAGTGAAGTTCTACTAGACAATCCTTAGAGAAAATCCAATAGAACCTCACCCAACCATGAACAAACAATACATGCACATATCAAATAATACATCAATATATACAGATAGATCCACAACAGCATGCAAGTCCACAACTATAGTCCTACTGCCCCGTCATATTATAGACAATTATTACACATACATAATAAGGTTACAACCGTATTTATAATTTAGATCAAAGCATTCTAAGAGTATTTGAAATATTAAGTAATACAACTGATGTGAATAAGTTTAGGAAAACAAAGATGAATAGGAAAAGATAAACCCTGCTGATGTTGTAAGGAATATGAAATAGCAAGTGATGCGTAAAGTAAACTATATGCTAACTGCCTAGACCTAAAAGAACGAATTTAAAAACAAATTAAATATGAGATAAAAATATTTCAATGAGTAGCATAACACAATAAGAAAATAATATTATATTTTTGTAAATTTTTTCCCTAAGACCTCTCATTCCACTCTTTTGAAAGGTTTCCCATTTAAAATTTATTTTCACAAAACTTAACTTATATCCCAAATCAATATCATAAAACCAATGCTTAAATAGTTCAAATCAAAGATCATTAAAATATTACAAACTGCATTAATCATGATTAAATACTGAACATAAATTAATATAAATATAATTTCATAAAATAATTATAAAAAGTGCAGTAAACAATAAATATCAGAAAATAAAAAATGTACTAAAAAATATAAGCAGTATACCATATGATATATCTAGTACTGTCAAATGGTGGACGGTATCCTAGAACACCACCATTCAAAAAAGAAAAAGGAACCATTAAGATAAACCCACATCATAACCCTTGGCATTCTAAAAGGATTGTGACAATACAAACCAATGGAATGAACTCACCTCATGATCCTTAATGTACGGAAGATATCGTGGCAATAATGAACCTGTGGGATGACCTCAACTCATGATCTTTAGTGTACTACAGAAATCATGGCAAATCTATGTGATATAATATAATACTGAACTAAATACTGGTACTATACAGTACATCAATTAAAAACAATACTATAGTATTCATAAAATAATCTTTTCAAGATCATAATTTTCCACTTTTCCAAACAATATTATACCATTGAGCATAATTTAATATTCAAATATAACCATTAATTTAAATATTCCAAAAATTTCCAAATCATCATTTCATACCAATCATACATTTCCACTTTTCCACTTTTCCAAACAATACTATACCATTAAGCATAATTTAATATTCAAATATAACATTAATTTATATATTACAAAAATTTCCAAATTATCATTTCATGCTAAAGTATAAATACCATAGTAAATACATATCACCATAAACTATTTTTAAGCACTGACAAAATAAAATATTTAAACATGCTTAAAAATATATAACTTCAATCCGCTTTATGAAAATCAATTATTTTTCAAAATGACTAAAATATCAATTTAATTTCTAAAATATTTTAATACCAATATTCAAAAATTTATTATAAACTCATGAGAATTTAAAGCCATTAAAAATCAAATTAAAAGTCAAATGAAATGGTAACATATATATGAGAAAACCAACACTCATAATGCATAAAATGAACATTTAGATTAAACCATATATATATGTAAAATATCCAAACCACATATATTGTACTAGCATGCCCAAAAGTATTTAAAAATATAACTACTCACAAATACTACTAATGCTCACTCTTTCTCATTCGCAAGGTCTCCTCCAACCTTAGGACCAGTGTTTGTAAAATTATAGAATATTTTTCAAGCTTCAAAAATTAAACCAAAGATATTGCTGTGTACCAAATGTCTTAAAATAATTTATACAACTATAAAACTACGTAAATTTGATATTGTGTGGTCCAACTATACCACAAACATTTAAGATCTGGTGGGACTTTTCATTTGAAGGTCAATTATATGAAAACGAACCATCCGATGAGTTCTATTAAAATCCAGTTACACTATCCAACTTCAATTTTGTCCAATTCTACCCAAAGACAATCTAATTTTATCCTATAATTAACTAATTGATCTAAAAATGAAAAAATTATCAATAATATCCAAAATTATAAACTTTATATCAACGGAAGACTTAAAAGATAAAGAATACATTGGTGTGCTCATCTTGATCCAAAGGTGTCACCGGTGGCTGGTAAAACTCTTTGAAATATTTGGCCAAACTTCCCATTGACTGATCTCTCAAACAGTGAGGAATCTTGGCAAACAGAGACCAAAAATATATTTAGAGGTCTAAATTAGGGGGTGTATGGTTGACCTAGAATGGTTGGAAAACCTACAAACTCCGACGACAAAATGGGACCATTGCAACCAACTTCATCGGCCCGATCCTAGCATGTCCGGTGGTGGATCGGTCAAAGATTTGGAGGGTTTGGTCACCGGTCGATAGACTACTAGCCTAGCTAGTGCATGTTGTCAACGAAGGCCAGAATATGCTCAAAATCAACCTGACTTGATTCTGTGTGTTAGTAGCTTTGGGTGGGTCCTTAGATCCAACAAGAGTGGATCTTTAGATCCAACGAGAGGTTTATCAGGTTTTGGAGTTAAAATGGAAATTTTGGGATTTGTTCAATGTTAGCATGCTTTCCAACACTTATATAGGGCCGTGATCCTAGTAGATGAAAATCCGATACTGGTTTGGATACTGATATAATACTGATGTTTAAAACTTTCTAGAACCATAACTTTTTAACCGTAATTCAAAATTTCTCGTGCAACCAATCTATGAACTTATATCAACTAGCTTTATATGGTACATCAATCAAACCAAAACCTTGACCATAGAAAAAAATCAATCTAGGCCCATATCGGTCTACTTGATCAATGTTGGTCAAAATTGTACAACATAGGTATTTTGATACAGGTTGTTACATGTAATATTAATTTATCCTTGCCAAGTGGTTCACCGGCCAAAGCAAGAGAATCAACAAGGCTTTGAATTGTTTACATATAATATGAATTTATTGTCCTTGGTGATTTTATTTAGTGTCTGTATCATATTCATGATGCACCTATGGGAAAGATTAGCATACATGGTATCCAAGTTCTACCATGTTTCACGAGAGGATTCATTGGAGAAAATGAAATACACAATCAAACAACCAAGAGTTGCAATAAGTGCACTATGAAGCAAGTTATCTTATCGGATCCAAAAGTTCCTAGTTGGATTATTTGGTGGACTATAAGTAGTACCAATAATAAAACCCATGAAATCATATCCAATCAATTAGGAGTACCATTAGGCATGCCATGTTATATAGTTATCAGTAGAAAGTTTGAGAGTAGCTTGAGTAGAAACATTAATATAGATCAGATAGCAAAAACTGATGGATAATGTGTTGTTAGCATTGGTGGTAATTGGTGAGGTTTGAATGTTCGTAGATATTGTATCAAGCATGATGAAAGAACAATGAAAGATGCAAGACAATCAAGAGAAGAGAGAGAAAAAAAAAATTCAGCTTGTTAGATCTCTTATTGCTCTGACACCATATAGAAACAGAGTATTGAACGAAATAAAGGTTGTATATTGTTGTATATTCATTGATAGACAATTGATAGACAACGATAATTAAATACAATTACAAGGCATCTATACAAGACAATATAACTGCCATAAGAGTTTACCAAATAAAAAATATAGTCAAATATACAAAATGATACAACAAATATATATGGACCAAATATGAGAAAATATTAGTAGGATAGCATATTATGCTTAATATGAACTACAAATAACTCATCTATAAACCTACATAACAATAAGAAGGTTAAAGATCCGACACTCAAGTTAGAATATGTTAAATGCTTTAAAAACTTTTAGGGTTAGCTAGATGATCGTACTTTTTCAAAGAGGTATGTATTTATAACTTTTTTATGTGGTCCACAAGGAAACCAGCTCTTAATCTTAATAGGTCAGACCATAAAGTCAAATATAGAAACTAGGTTTTTAAGAGAAAGTTTAACTAAGATTGGTGATGTTTTATAATTTTCAAGAAGTTAGTTGTCAATTCTACCTGAGTGTTGGTTTCGAACATTTTTTGAAGAAAAAGTTTTCAAAATGTTGGACAAATTTCAAACATTCAGTCACAAGCTTTTAGAGTAGTGTTCTTTAAAATGGGCTCAGTTTACTTGAGATTAAACACTACATGGACTCTAACCTTTCACATGTTTTCCCTCGAATGCTTGATTCACTAGATGCCTAAAGGCATTTCACATTCTCTTCATGGTATGTGCTTCATGATGAATAAATTACCTCTAAATAAGGAAAGAATCATGGATAAAAATGTTGCCATTTCAGCAACATTGTCAGAATTTCCATAAAGTTGACATCAATAAATGGGTGTAAAGAATATCTGTTAGTGTTGCCAACAAAAATATCAAAAATGTTGGTTAATATCAGTGTTATCGAAAAATGTTAATGAAAATGTTGCAATAGAGATGGATTTTTATTAATATTCTAGCGACTTATTTAGTAAATGTCGGAATTATCCGTAAATGTTGACTTTGACAACCAAAAATTTGATTATAAATACATGAAACCTTA
The DNA here is from genome assembly GCF_031755915.1 of Ziziphus jujuba. Lineage (NCBI taxonomy): Eukaryota > Viridiplantae > Streptophyta > Magnoliopsida > Rosales > Rhamnaceae > Ziziphus > Ziziphus jujuba. The sequence continues at coordinate 24,638,564 of NC_083384.1, forward strand.
GTGGAAAATAAAGTAATATATGTTCCTTATATATGTTGCCATATATCCTTATTATATGCAATATTCTAAAAGAAATTAAAAGCGGGATTAAAATTATAAACACATAAAATTTTAAATACACGACATAAATAACAGGCACTGATTTAAGAAAGCACCATAGAATTTCCATAATAAAACAACTTGAGAAAGATTATCTTTCTTACTAAAGATTATCTTTCTTACTGTTTTGATCAAATGAGTTTAAATACACAATTTAATTGAAAATGTTGGTAAATATTAGTGTTATCGGAAAATGTCGATGCAAATGTCACAATAGTGATATATTTTTATGAAATCCCAATGACTTATTAGTAAATTCCAGTGTTATAGGGAAATGTTGACTTTGACAACCAAAAACTTGATTATAAATACATGAAAGCTTAATGAAAAGGAAAGTAATATATGCTCCTTATATATGTGGCTATATATTTTTATTATATGCAATAATTCTAAAGGAAATTAAAAGAGAGAACACACAAAATTTTGAAAACATGACTCAAACAGCAGGCACTGATTTAAGAAGATACCATAGAATTTCCATAATGAAACAATTTGAGAAGATTATCATTCTATTTATTTTGATAAAATGAGTTTAAATACACAAATTAGTTGTAATAACAAAAATTCTTATATTACGATTGTGTATCAAATTAATCATATAAAATTATGTAACCCTCACAATGATTATGGTATTGATGTCTTTTGTTATCTCATGCTTCCAAGTGAAAACTATACTCCTGTTTACGTAAATTCACACGACTCTCTACTTGTATAGATGGTCGTAATTGATAGAGAGAGATATTTTTGACACATCACAATTACATGAAATGTTTCTCCAACATGATGAGTTGAAATGCCTATTATTATATGCACTAAATATTTGAATATGGTCATCAATTTGAACATTAAGGAGTTCTTTTTGGTATATATTCAAAAACTTCATATGTCTCAATATCAATTATGAAAAATTAGTATATTTTAATACTAATAAGCACTGTGTTTACTTTACACACAATAATTTTTAATATTTATGAAATATTTTATTACCGTTTTTATTCTAATTATTGTATTATTTATATCATTTTACTATATTAAATAATTTATATGTAAAAATTTATATTTTAAATTATATATTCATAATTTACATAATTTTTTTTTACATTTTCATCAATATTTATAAAAAATTATATCCTTAATATTTTCATTGATATCGATATTTTCATCGTTGAAGGGAATAAACCCTTACATTAATTCCAACTCCACAAATATTATATCAATTGACATAAAGTCAGTTTTTATAATCTTTTTTCCATTTGTAATGCCCTGTCCAAGTGATAATATAATATTATATTTACTTTTTTATGTACTTGATATTTATAAATACAAACACGTGTGTGTGTGTGTGTATGTGTGTGTGTGTGTATATATATATATATATAGGTTTTTAAATATGAATATTTGGGCACATTGGAGTTATTTCTATTTTCTTTTATTGTTGATATTTAATATTGCTTTAGAACTTGTGTTTAACTAATAAATTAATCTTGTTATGTTTTAAAATTTTGACAACTTTAATTGTTAAACTCCATTTCAATTTGTGTATTATTTAAAATTTTGATTAAATTAAAATATCTTAAAATTAGTAACATAAGTACTAAAATTATTTTTTTACTAGATTATTATGATTCCTATTTTAGGAGGGAAGAGATATATTTTCAATCTATTATTATATGGATGTGAAAGGTTTATAATTAGACTTACTTCACTTTGACAAGTAGACTGAGAATTGGAATCTATTGAATTGGAGTTTAAAAGTAGTTGAAATGTGCATCAACCATGGTGTAAAAATTATAAGGTCTAGAATGTAGAAGGAATATTCTCATATGTTGGTCGGTCAGCATATCTTACAATCAAATGTAGGGGTCGGCAGCACCACCCGCACCTACCAGCTGTCAGTCCATGCATTCATAGCTAACCGGTGGGGTTGGAATTTCAGATCCAAAAATTAAAACCAACCATCTTCTTTAACGTCAAAATTAAGGTTTTTATATAAAAGAAAAAAAAAAACACTAATATAGCTAGTTTTCATTAAATATATTACTTTTTACATTTTATCTTTTAAAATTCAACTCATATTGCTCTATGAATTGTTACTTAACTATAAGTTTAGTTCATAATTTTCTTTAATATAGTTGGCAAAATAAGTCATACAAACTGTTGAAAACAAAATAAAATAATTCATAAATAATATTTTATAGTCAATTTCTTATCAAAATTATAATAATAGTTTCCTTTACTATTAATTATTAGATTGCTTTAAAAATTAAAATTTAAAAATATTTTGATAAATTATATAAATCTTAAAATGACAAAATGAACCATATATCATATATTATTTAAACTACAATTATATATTTAAATTTCAGTTTTTAAAATAATTAAAGAATGATAAATGAGAAAAAAATTCACAAAAGTTATATGAGTTGTATATAATTAATTTTTTTTATCTATCCAAATTCCTGATTCGATTAAAAAATTTATTAAAAGAAAATAAAAATAAAATAAAATAAGGCCATTAAATTCATTGATTCATTAAGTATGGCCTTTTACGAATTTGGAACCAAGTTGTTCCCTAAAATTCAACCAACATATGGGAAAGAACCAACCTCTTTGAAATTTACCACAAAAAAAAAAAAGGGTCAAATCTTTTTTAATTTGACCGAATGTAAATTAACGACTGGTTATATATGTTTATGATTTTTTTATTTTTGGAAACAACTACCAGTCATATATGTTGGGTGGTACATTAATTTCAGATACACAAAAATATAATTGTATACTTATATAATCAAAAGAGTAATAATGCGGTATCAAGAAGTCATTTCCAAAAAAAATACATACATATAAATATATATATATAATTAAGCTTATATATGATGATTTTAATATATTTTTTTATTAACTTTTAAATCACATTAAATGTTATGATTTAAATATTAAAAAGTGATCATTTATTAAATTTCAACCATTGATATGCTCCAAGTGCTAAAAAAAAAAATCACAACCTTAATTATGATATTAAGGACTTGATTTAAGTATAATCTTAAGCATAATCGTGTGTATATATATATATATATATATTTATATATCAAGAAGTCTATTAAAATATTTACCGAAGTAATAATAGGTTTTATTTTTAATGGATGAAAATTAATATAATCTAAACATGAATAAGTATAAAGAAATCATATAGTGAAAATCAGATCGATCAATTGAATAAAGTATATAATATGTATTATCATCCAATACCAATCTTTAGTAGTGTTATTAACATTTAATTAGTGTTGAAAATAACTTTTAGAATCCATTGCATCTTACAAACTATTCTTTATATGAAAGATCTATACGTTAAAAGAAAAACACTTTAAAGCCTCACTATTTTTGTTTTTCACGTAGATATTGAATATTTGTAGAATAATTTGTAAGACTCTATATTTTTGAAAACTAAAAAGCAGTATATTTATAAATTGCAAATCCTAAATCATAAAGATTAATTAACATCTTAGACCCGACAAGTAGATCCCTTCTTATATCTAAATAATTATTTAGGTTATGTTTGATATTTTTTTATCAATTCTTATTTTTCTTTACATTTTTATTAAAATGTTTTTCATAAAATAAATATTGAATGTTTGATTATACACAATAAAATAATATAAAAAAACACTTTTAAAGTTATTTATGGTACTTTTTACCGTTTAATTAATGTACTTTGTATAATTTTATTTTCATTCCAAAGCACTTCCATGTAAAAGCACTAACCCTGTTATTTTTCTTGGAACCAGCTTGAGTTTTTTTTTAATAAAACTAGCACTTTCTATTTTTTTTTTTTTTCCCCTCTTTTACCAAATGCATAGACAGATGTATTATTATTATTATTATTATTATCTTAACAACAATTATTAGAGCTCCAAAAGTACTGCAAATACGCTTACTTTAGATGCTTCTAAAAAAATCAAGGTTGATGCTTCCTCAAATGATGTTTCTCTAAATAAGTGCCTTAGGATAGAAAACAAAAAAACAAACATTTAATCTGTTAATTAAAATATAAAAATATCAAAAATAAATTTTAAAAGTGCTTTCTTTTTAGTTCAACCATATGAAACATTTATTAATAAAAATGCTAGAAAATTAATTGGCAAGAAAAATAAATACTTATAAAAATATACTTCCAAACATGCCCTCCATGATTTATCTAATAGCACTTATAAACTACATAAAAGCAAACAATGCCAATATCAAAAGGCCATAAATAGGCTACCTTGAATTAGGTTTCAAATTAGATGTAATTTTTGGACACCAAAAATTGGACTTATGTGTGGCAGTGTAGTTTATACTTGCTCTTTAATATTATTAGATGGTGTTTTTGGGTGAAAAAGAGAAAGTCCCCCATGTATAGAGGAAAAATCCCACAATTGTGATTTTGTAAGTTTGAAGGGCAGACTAGACACTTAAACACATGGAGAGTGAGAGAGAGAGAGAGGAGTAAAATTCAGCTATGCAATCCTAAATTCAAAAGCAAATACCAAACGGCAAAAATGCTTAAAGTAACCGACCCCCACTGCACCGCTCTTTCTCTGTCAACAATTCATACGTGGGCTTCCATCAGTTTGGCACATTCCACGCCTCCACGTTTGCTTTATTCTATTTCCCCTAACAAACATTTCAAAGTTTATATGTCACTTTTTTAATGTATTATTTATATGAAATACGAAAACGTTATTATTATTACTGTTATTATTATTATTATTATTTATCGTCTGGTTGGGTGGTTTGTTCTTGTGGTCCCTTATGGATGTCCTTGATCATTTTGCCTCCATCCAGTCAACGTTTATTATTATTTTGTTTGGCCGACGTTTATTATTATTATTATTATCTTCGCATTTTGCCTTTGAATCTACTTAAAATTCCCAAATTACCTCATGAACAATTTATCTATTAAAATTGTATGATTAGACTAAATTGATAAAATATATACATATTCTATTTAATTATTTTAAGAGATGCAAAATAAGTAATATTTTAAAATTACTACATGTGCTACATGTGGTTTTTTTTTTTTTTTTTTCCCTGCTGAATAAGCTACATGTGATTTTTTTTTTTTTCAAATTTATCTATAAAAATTGTATGATTAGATGATAAGAGACAAAATGCAAAATATGTAATAGTTTAGGAGTAAAATGAAATTTACCTCAAAAAAGATGTTACTTCTCCTCTCAAAAGAAAAGAAAAAATAAAAAAATAAATGTTACTTCTCCTAACTCTATATAGAATGCTGTAAATCCAAAAATGCAAGACATAAAAAGCACAATAATCAGACTTATATTAATTAAATTCTCTCTATATACTGTTTTCCTATCATGTCCTTCAAAAAGAAAATTGTATCATATAGTTATAAAATTGTTTTTCATATTGTGTTTATATTATCCAGTGGCATCCACGCTCTCAGATCATCTCTGCAAACAAGTAGTTGGCTACTTTCTTGGAAGCTTCGCGCTTCCTCTTTTCTCTTTAACCATTTCTGTATCTGATATTGATTATCCTCAAGAAGACAAATGATTGTAACCCTACTTCACATTTCCCAATCTCTGGTTTTTTTTATTTTTTATTTTTTTTGCCTTGACAAAAGGCCCTGTTATTTTTATACATAAAAACAATTCTAATTACATATTCTAGCATTTCTGTAAATTAGATTTTGTTATGGAAAGTTCAAATAATTGTTATATGAGTAAACAATAACTGGAAAAAAAGAAAAAAGAAAAAAATGAAACTTGTTATAGCTAAGTCCATGGAGACTTCGATAAATACTCGATAAAACATAATTATAAACATGGGTCTGTAATTAATACGCTCAAGGAAATATCATCTTTATTTACAATTCATTTATTTTTATATTGGTATTTATGTACATTAATAATCATAATTTACAAAATCCGAACCATGTATATATATATATGCCTTAAATTTGTTAATATTGAATCCCACTCAACGAGTTCCATCCAAAAACAAAAAATCCTGCTTTTTCTCCTTGTAAAAGGAATGGATAGGTGAATAAAATGAGTCATATGATTGGATTAATATTCACGGATTATTTCTGCAATGCAATCCTTAATTTTTATTGATTGGACATAATGATCTTGCATGACAATAAACCCATATTCACCCACTAGTTGGCAATGAAGTTTCCTAGCTACGTATTTTCGTGGAATCCAATTATTTAACCAGTATTTGAATATATTGCATGAAAAAAAAAAAAAAAAAAAAGGTACTTGCATAAAACATGAGACCATTAGTCAGCTATTCATCTATTGCATAAATTAAAGTGACTCCGTATTGGAGACGACAAAGGCATTTCCAAGAGTCTTTTTATTTAAAAATAAAAAATAAAAATAAAACGACCATTCCAAAAAGGCCAGAGATATTAATTTGTTTCTGCTTCAAAACACAAGGATTTTTGGTTCCTCAATAATTGGACTTACAGATTTTGTTTGTTCTTCAGATAATATATAAATATATGCTCATATATAGAGTTTTTGGTTTTTTTTTTCTTTTTATTAGTTTTTTATTTTTTATTTTATTCTTTTTGGTGTTAGAGAAGTAAAATATACCAAAACAATAGTGCTTTTAGTTAATGTTCATCAAATAACATGATGGGAATAATACATTATTATTTTATTATTTAATAAATATATACAATTTAAATATAATAGAATAAAATATCATATTATTAAACTCTTTAATGGATAGATTCACATGGATGATGATATCCCAGAATTTGCATAGGGGTTAGAATTTGATTTTGTAAGCTAAACTAGAGGCCGGAATACATACACATATATAGATAAAGGGACAATAAGCAAGTACCCCCAATAAAAATCCCAAACGCAATACGAAACCCAAAAAAATGAGTCACCAACAATAGTGGCATTTGCGTAGACACTTGCCCAAATCCCAGTTTTCTTCCCAAAAGCCCCCATACTCTTTTTGACAACTCAGCTATGGGTTCCCATCAGTTTGGCAATTCTCATTCTACACCTCCTTTTTCTCCAACTCACTAGTTAATTCTCTGACAACAAATTTCGATTTTCAAATATTAATTTTCTTTTATATATATATATATATATAATACAATTTTATAATGGGATATTCGCATATTTTTTTAACATCTATTTTATGGTACAGATATTTTTTATGGTATTCAAGCAAAAAAAAAAAAAAAAAAGAATATATCGTTATCGTATTTATATAATAATATTAACGAATATATCATTTTTATTTACGTTTGTATAATTAAAAAAAATATAAACATATGTCCTATAAAAGTACCTTATATATATATATATATATATATATTAATTTTAATTTATCCCAGTACATAAAGTTACAGTAGCATTCACGCTCTCATCTACGTAAATAAGTGGAAATTCCAGGGTACTTTGAAACTCATCAGTTTCTTCGAAGTTTCGTGCGCCATCTAAATCGTACGCGACTGACAATTCCCTGTTACCCTAATCATGGTTTCAAAAACGTTGCTATTTATTTACATGATAACTAATTATCAGTTGCTATAAAGTGATTTTAAATATTTCTTACCTAACAAAAAAAAAAAGTGATATTTTAAATATTTTACACATTCTTAATCTATGTTATATATTTAGAAAAAAAAAATATTTTTATCGTCATATGAGTGGAGTTTTTGAACAATAAAAGAAAATATTAAATGGGATTTATATGCTATTTCACTAAAATTCAATTTGTAGAATAATAAATTATTATATAAATTAAATACAATTAGTCATGTTAACAATAGTTACATAAATAATGATCATAGAAAAATTTTATATTTTTATATTTTATATTTTTAAATATCTAAACTCATAAAAAAGAAAAAAAAAAAAAAAAGGTCATAAAACCGTCCTATTATGAAAATTCATATATATATATATATATATATATGCACATAATGTAGCGTCGACTTCATTGCAGTTAAACATTTAGCAATTTCGAATTAGAATTAAGAGCTTATTTTTCTTTAAATGGATGCTATGATTTCTCGATCATCGAGATACGGCCGGCAACAAGGGTCCTTATACAGGGACAAACCGACCTTGGACAGGTCCCTACATACCTTCCCGCCGGACAGACACTCCGACATCTTTCGTCGTCCGGGTGGTCTCATTTCCGTTCCGGGAAAGCTGAAACCGGCATCAGCACCGGAGAACAGAGCGCCTCGCCGGCTAACCAAGCTTCTGTTGAACGTGACGATAGAGAGGAGCTTGGGGCCGGTTCAGGTTGTTATGCCGCCTGAGAATACAGTCGGCGATTTGGTTAAGTCGGCGATGGAGATTTACGTGAGAGAGAAGAGAAGGCCCTTGCTCGTTGATAACAATCCGCACCGTTTTGAGCTTCACTACTCGCAGTTCAGCTTGGAGAGTATGTCTTTTTGTTTTTTTCCTTTTTTTTTTTTTTTTTTAAACCATAAATTCGCTCTGCTTTAAATTTCCAACCTTATTATTATTTTATTACATATGATTTTAATTGGAAATTCCATGGAAGCCATTAGTTGTTTTGAATTTTTTATTAGTAGTATGATAATTTGGTGGTGTTTAATTATTTAAGCCTGCTGATGTGGCATACTGTGAATGGCTGGTAACTAGTATCTAGAATCAGAGAATGGTGGTCTTTAAATTTTAAATATTAATAAATATCTATTTTAATATTTGGCTTTCGGTATAACTTTTAAAAATATATTCTATTTTATTTTGATTGTATTGGATTTTAAACGGATTTAATAATCTAAGATCAAAAAGCATTTTGATTAAGAGAAAACTTATGTATTTTAGTTATTATTTATTTGTTTATTTTGTATATGTATTTGTTAATGATTTGGGTAATATGTAAATTGGATCAGGTTTGAAGGTAGAGGAGAAGTTGATAAATTTGGGGTCCAGGAATTTTTTCTTGTGCTCAAAGCCCATAACCTCTGTTAGTTCTTCTTGCTCTGAGGAAGCAAGCAAGGCAAACCATTCTCTATTTCCTTTGACCAAGTTAATGGATTTCTTGCTTTAATTAGCAAAGAGTAAATGCTATCTTTTTTTTTTTTTTTTTTTTACCATTAATCGTCTTGATCAGCCACATTTTTCATTAATGACAGAATTTTTGTAAATACTTAATCATCTTAATAGTCTTGATCAGCCACAAATCCAACAAAACGTTAATATGCAGAAAAAAGAAATTGCATAAAGTTTGAATGGTTCCATAATTTTTGACACAAAATGGGTGAGATTTGTCCACCATGGACACCCAAGCTTCTTCGTGGAATGATTCCAAATTCGAATTATCTTAGCTCTAATAAACTAATATTAAAAAAAAAAAAAAAAAAAGAGGGGGTGAGATTTGGCATGTTTGATTTGAGAGTGACCTAAAATGAAATTTTAATTAAATTTGAATTTTATGTAAAGTAGATCATTAAGTATTAGTGATATTTAAGTTTTCAGGTGGCAGGGATTTTAAACTTTAATACGCCAGCTAGAGGCTTATAGCATTATTCTCAGCATTGGTATATTTGATAAAATAAATAAATAAAAGACAGCATTGGTAATTTGGTATAATTGTATTGCCACCAATCAATAATACGCCAAATTGTGTTTGTTTCTCTTTTGTCATTGTATCTGCATTGTTTATTTAAATATATATATATATATATATATATATATATATATATATATATATGTATATTGTAGCTTCTTTGTAGCCAACCTTGATCTTGACGTTACTATCCTTATATTAATTTTTTATTTTTATTTTATAGAAGAAAAATTTTCCAGGTGAAGTGCACTCAGAGGTCAATTAAAGATCCTGTGGCTTTTTTCTTTTTTTTTTCCCAACAAACTAAATAAAATTAAAGTTCATGACCTATGTGTAAAATACATGACAAAGATGATAAAATTGCTTAGCAACATCCTAAAGATTTTAGTCTTATTTTACTGGACTCATTAGTCCATTTCTTCTTCTTCTTCGTCGTTTTTTTTTTTTTTTTTTGGGGGTATATGCAACGATCTTTTCTTTTACAATGTTTTTCTAAATTACAAACCGTTGATCAAACAGAAACCTAGAATTCCAAGCTTTATAACCTTCTAACAAAGAATCTCTTTTTCACTCGCATTTTTTTTTTTAACTTTTTAATTGATAACATTAGAGAATTTGACCATATTAAATGTAAATATATATATATATATATATATAAACAACAAATTTATTATTGGTTATTAAACGAATAAAATAAATATAAACAATTAGCATCTTATCAAATCGACTTAAATAATATATTATCATATTTTTTTGATAAGGAGTTCATTTTAGATATAAATATGAGATAGAATTTTATTTTTGTGAAAATATAAATATGGTATAATGATGAAAAAAAAATTGAAAAGTAAAAAAGAAAAAAAAAAAAAAGGGGGTAAAAGAATCGGAAAAGCGATAGGGCTAAAAAAGAAAAGGGAAAGCAAGAATCACTGATTGGATCCACGGTGGTAAAATATTGAGTCGTTTGTGTCCGATTCTTTTCTTTCAAGGAGAGGTTTTTATGTTGATTTTTAATTTTTGATGGGTTTTCGTCGGAGGAGAGGGAGAGAAAAAGCGCAAAAGACTAAACCCCGTAGCGCATTCCGCACCATGCGCATCTATTAGCAAAGTTTCGTGGTGTGGCTGCTAGCTTGCGCGAAATATCTACCCCACCCCTTATACACACACATACAGAAAATAAGCCATTGAAGCTTCAGAAACTCGGAAAAGCCTGCCAAAAATCAAAAAAAGAAGAAGAAGGCGCATCAGGGTATAAGAAGGAGGAGGACCATGGCGGATCTCTACGTTTGGTTGCTCTCCTTCTTCTTCCTTATTGCCCTTCTCGTCCTTGTTGTTTACCAGGTCCATACTCCCAGATCCCCTTTTTACTTCTTTCTATATCTGATTTCGAATTTCAGTTTCAATTTTTCATTTCACTTTGTGATTGTGTTAGCTTAAGTATTGGGAGGATTTGCTACCCATTGTTTGGGAAATTGGTGGGCTCTGTTTAGTTTTTAATTTTTTTTTTTTGGCAGCTGGGTTTTCTTCATCGGTTTAATTTATTGGGTTTCTTTTTATTCCATTAAAAACAAAATTTTAAAAAATGAGAAATTTTGAGCTGCTGATCAGAAGGGTATCTTTATAGGGTCATTAAGTCTGTGTCTGTGTGCGTTAGGGTGTTGAAATAAAAGGGTGCTTTGACATTTAATTTTCTCTTAGATGCACAAGTAGAAGAACCTTGGGTATTTTATTTTTACGTCCATGAACAATGCTTTACGAGGACATAAAGTTTTCAAAGTACAAGGATCGCCCTTATGTTTATGATCGTTTTCCCTTTTTGATTTTTAATGAGTTCAGTTTTATTTTGATGTTGTTTTAGTTTCTTTTTCATAAATTTTATGTCAATTTTTAATGTGGAACATAGCTTTCGTGTTTTAACTATATATAAATATATGTTATTAAATTCAACAGTGCGCTAATTCAGCATAATGAGCTGATTGAATTTCTTTTCTTTATAATCCTTAAGTTTCGACTTTCTTTTTTGACTACCTACATTGGTTGCCTATGTAATAACCTATATATGGTTGAAGAATATTTACTTAATCTCTATGCCTATATTATACTCATGTCTTTCATTTCAACTTTCTTTTGAGAAAAAATATGTATTTGTTCGAACCCTTTTCTTTCCTTTAATACTTTTTAGTCTGTTTATTCTAAGTCATGGTACAAGTAAGTGAAAGGAAAATATTCAAGTTGTATTAGAATTACAGAGCTCAATAACCCATGGTGTTAAGTGACAATATAGCTTTACCAAGCTCTTAGCCCCCAAGCATGTTACTGTGGACAGGGTAATGATACTGGTGTTTATACTGATAGTAACTGCTTCAAGTCAATTAGCTGCTATTGAGCTTATGTTGGGACATAGATGCTACTTTCAGATTTAAGTTTAGTTAGCTTTTTTTTTTTTGGTTGGCAATTGCTCAGGATACAGTACAACCACTGGCTTGAGATTATGTTATTGTTTCTTCATTTCATTTAAGGTATATGATAACTGGAAAATTTGACGCAATATTTTTTGCAGCTAATGTGCCTGGCAGATCTAGAATTTGATTATATCAACCCTTATGACTCTTCAAGAAGGATAAACCAAGTGATTTTGCCAGAATTTATTACACAAGGAGTCCTATGCGCCTTCTTTCTTCTAACAGGGCATTGGGTTATGACACTGCTATGTGGTCCATACCTATACTACAATGTGAAACTGTAAGTTTTTTCGCATTCCATATCTACCGACAGAACCAAATAGCTAGGTTAATGTCAATAAAAGGGAAGAAAAGTGGTAGAAGAGAACTCAGGAAGTATAATGTTAGCTTATGTGGCTTGAACTATCTAAGTCCTAGCATATACATATAGAGAGAGGGAATCAAAAGGGCAAACAATAAATGAGATGAGGAAAAGAAATGATACTTCCAGATTAGAAAAAAGTGATTGAGAAAGGCTCACATTCTGATTTCATCATGCTGAATGCACAACCCTAGTGTTTACAGCTACGCTAGATATTTAGTTTGGTTATTATTTCCAATTTACTAAGTCTGTGCATGTAAAAACACAAAGAGATAAACTTGAACTTATGGGCTCTTAACATTTTCTTATGGCATTGGTATTATATCTTCTTCATTGCTTTGATTGGCCAATAAGGTAGTTACTTCTGTCCAATTTTTGATCTGCGTGAAGTTCTAAACTGATTTTTATCGTGAAGTGTACTATCTTATAGCATCTGTGATGCGTCATATGTCACAATTATATTTTACTTTTTGTCTGATGGATCTGGGATCAATTTAGGTTCTGTGCGTGGGAGACTTGCATGCAAGTGGCATTAAAATAGTGTGCATCACAACTATGTCTAGACTAGTTGCTGATTTGTGCAGTTTCTTTAGATTCTGGTTTTTCCAACCGCTTAGTCTTTTGAGCTTGCTAAACATTTCCTACTTTCTTTTTTCTTACCTTGAATAGGTACATGCGGCAGCAGCACTTAGTAGATGTTACGGAGATATTCAACATGCTAAATAGAGAAAAGAAGCAGCGGCTTTTTAAACTCTTTTATCTCATCTTCCTCCTCTTCCTTTCCATCTTTTGGTAGTCTTACTGGAAACAAAAAATTGCTTCTTGCTGTTTGAAAAAAATGTATTGTTCATTATGACCTAATGATACTGTCCGTCTCTGAACCTTTTTTGTAGGATGATCTTAACTGCACTGGAAGAGAACGAATAAGGGGGATAAATGATTTATTTATGGGGATGTTGACAAGTAGAATTTCAGTCACACAGACCGTTGGCTTGATCGATAGTTTGGAACTAATTTGCTGCCTCTGTCCAACATATGTGCTTCTGCTCAAGTTTGTAGGAGTTTCAGGGTTGTGTAATTGTGAAATTGTAACTTAATTTGTTCAGGTAAAGGAGGTATGGCATTTTTTTTCGACATGCTGTTGTAGCCGTAGTTGGGGGGCGTTTCTGGATTGTGTTTTTGTTAGCTTGGCTAGTTTCCGCAGATGTTATAATCTTGGAACATTTTGCTATCAGTAAAAATTTACTGGGATTATATATATTTTTTTTATCTTACGGGCATTTGTATGGAAACATGGTTTTCTATATAATGGAAAGGAAATAGATTAAGAGGGTTTTTTTTTTTTTTTTTTTTTTTTTTTTTTTTACAATTTCAATATGATTTTATAAAATTTCGTTCTTTATACATTATTATTTAAATATATAAAATTATTTAATACAATATTTTTAATCTTAAAAATATCTTTAATTTATGCCATCTTAAAATTATATCTTTTAGAAGTTTCTATTATCTTATAATTCTAAACTGATTATATACAATTTCATAAAAATTAATTTTATTAAATTATTTTTGTTTTCTTCTTTTTCGTTTGGAGGTAGGATTGGTTTTCATCCTTTTATGTTTTATTTTTTAATCATTTAAAACTAATCCTCATGGTGTCATGGTCATTGAAGGATAGGACAATTGACATGACCACCATATTTTTCATATACTTTTCAAGATAAAAAAGTTTTATTATTTTACTCTATCTAATTATTTGTCTCTTTCATTCTCAGTTGCTTTCACTTTTATTTTTCTGTTTAAAAATTAAATTTTCTTAGTTTTGAACTAAAGGAAGAGCGAGATTATGAAATATTAAGAAGCTTTTGATTATTTTGTGAAAGTGTGAATTGAGTTTAATTAGAAAATATCAACCTTGAATCACTGATCATCATCATCATCGTCACAGCCATATCTTTGGCAAAGTGTAATATGCCTATTTTTCATTTTCTTTCTCGAAGAAAAACATTGTAAAAAAAGGGTAATGTAGAAAATTTAAAATTCAAGGACAGTTTAGTTCTTTTGGGTAAAAGAAAATTGATAGTTGGAATTATGATTTCGAACAGAATGTGTTTGGATGGAGAAAACTAATAGCATCTTAATTTTGGAAACCACAAGTAATTTTACAAATTTTTCCACTTAAACAGTTTGTATTATGATCATAGATATGTTGAGCACTGGTTAGTCATACATATAAGCTATGCACGCACATCAACCTATTCGTTTGTTATGCAAATCATTTTAACAATAATTTTTTTTAGGAAAATCAAATTTCTTTGCTTCTACATCTCATATATACATATTTAGAAGAAAAATTACTTTTGCTATAGGTTGACTACCGATCAAATAGACATATATATAACACATCATTATATATGGTTTTTTGTGTAATGCACGAAGAGTTTCCTGTCAATTTCTAAAAGTTATTTAAGAAAAACTATGTTATTCCAATTTTTATTATTTTATTAATTTTTATAATTGTCAGATTTATATTTAATCGCATTGGACATATGCTGCAAATTACTTTAATATATAGCAAAATATAATATTGGACTAATTCAATTCTATTTGCATATATATATATATATATATATATGTATATGTATATGTATATATTTTACAATTCTTTTAGTTTAACATGCCAATTTATATATAATTTATCAAAATTTTTGAACTTTTTTTTTCAATTAATTTTATTTAGATATGGCAAAAACTCTAGAGGGAATTTGCATGATTCTACTTCAACTATACGTATCCCACAGCATCAAATAGGAGAGATCATGCTCCAAAGACTGAAGCAGAAATTAATGATACTTGATGTTTTTCTGATGCCAAATGCAAATATTGAAAATGAAGTTCCTAACAATTTTGATGCAGAGAATGTGATAGTCGTGAATATCAATGCTAAATTAATGACAGAAAATATAAAGAAGGAAAATGCAAATCTTGAATAGTCAAATTTAAATGGACCATTCCCAGGTGGTCCAGAAGATCCATCAATTGTTAAGAGCTTTAAAAATCATATAGCTACAACAATATGAGAAAAGAACATAAGGTTTTTTGCACTTTAATTTGATTTTTTTTCTTTATTAAAATTTGTATTGGAAAAACTTACATATTTATATGCTTTTATGTAGGAAAGTCCTCTCCTTAAATGTTTGAATCATGCATTTTAAGGTTGCTGAATGGATTGAAGATGAGATGGCTCCAAATCTAAATGGAGAAACATAGTTAGTTGCTTAGGTTTATTAACATTAGTAAAATCATCATATCATTTTATTAACTGAGTTGCTATATCTGCTTTCGTTGAGAGATGACATCCTAAAACTAACACTTTCCATCTCCTTTCTGGTGAGATGACAATTACACTAGATGATGTTAGTACCATTCTTAAAATTTCTATTGTTGGTTGATCTGTGTAGTGCCCTATATTATCATCTTGAGAGATAGAAACACTTTTAATTGATGGATTATGAGTTAATAGAAATGAGGCTTATGTAGAGTTATAAATTATTTAGAGCAATAAATTAGACTAGAATGGTTGAAAGATAAATTCATGAAGGTTTCAAATTCGAATGGTGAATAATTTATACAATTTGCTGCTAGAGCTTATCTATTATATCTATTAGGATGCACAATATTTAGTGACAAAATTGGAACTAGAGTATCGATTTTATACCTTAGTCTATTAATGGATCTTGATAATATCCATATGCATGGGAAGCTATAACTTTAGCATTTTTTATATCACTAGTTGGGTTTTGCTATGTATGGGGTTTAACAAATTGCTGGATGTTTGACGCTGCTTGAGATATTTTATAAATTACTTATTTATTTACATTTGGTAGTATGTATAGTTTGCATAGTTAGAAATTTTTATTTGTGTATTAATTTTATTTTTGGTCCACTTAGGCTTGGGTTTATGAGCATGTTCCATTTGCCAGACCTTTTGTCAATTTGAATTATAAGGAAGGTCAAACTCGTGTGCTTCGTTGAATCCCTCATAAATATTCTGGATCCTTTATAAATCAAGTTATGCGTGAGTCACTTGATGTGTTAAACAGCAATGAGTTGAAGTTATTAATTATATTTTTAAATTAAGTACACACTTATACATATTTCTTTTAAATTTTAATTTGGCTTGTGATTATTTAATAGGTCATATGGAGTCCTTATACAATTTTGCACCTTAATTTTCTTATTATACTGGCTGTTTGAAATGCATATACATCATTGAGCCATATAACCCAGAAAGGGTACTTCGACAATTTGGCAAAGTGTAAACAATTCCTCCAACACCACTTCTCCCAAGTCGTGCCAATTGAGGATGCATTACAGGCGATATAATGTTTAATATAGCTTTCTTGATCAATATTGGGAGAGATGAGATAGTCATGTACTTTCTTTTGAATGATGTGGTGCTAGTATAGTACATCCATGGGATTGTGTACCCGAATACATAGATTGATTTCGGTGCATATCACATGTTAGGGTACAAAATTCGGAACATAAATGTAACTATAATTCAAAATCGATTTACATGTTTCTCATGATGATAGTTATTTGGTAATTGCATTTGTTAATAATATTTTTGAAAATTATAAATTACTTCATTTATTATAATTTATTCATTACTTACATTTTTGTGCAGCATATCTCACGAGTGCTATTTGTGGTTGATACCATAATCCAACAGGGTCGTTCACAATCAGCTAATGTGTTGTTTGATAAAGCAGTACAAATCAGTGACTTGCTACGATGTCAACATATTGGTGAAACTTCTAGTGCATCCACAGATGGAGTGCAGTCCAACTATACTCATAGAGAGAGTTCTACCCCTCTTGGTAACCATTGTAGGAAGAGTAGGAGAAAAGATTAACTATATTAAGATATAACTCTAGATGTAATTGAGTTTTTGATGTGGTATGATTAGCCTGAATGATATAATTGGATAATTTAAATACTTTATATTTAGTCGAATATATATGTTGATCAGGTTGGACATGACTATAAAAAGACTATATATATATGTACATTTAAGTATTTTGGATGTAGCTTTGACATTTGTTGTAACAATTTTCATACTGTGAATATATTTTTATAGGGTGACTTTTGAACAACTTTAGAAATGTTCATTTGTGTACTACTGAACGTCCTAAATTAGTTCAGTCATGTACTATTTTTTGAATTTTTTTTTTTGGGTAAAATGTTCGGTTCAAAATTTTTAAACATCTTTAAGATTCTCAGTTTTGTATTTTTAAACTTCTTCAAAATTGCTTAGTTATATATTTATGAACATCTTGAAAGTTGTAATTTATTATTTTGGAATATTTGATCGTAAATTTCTATATATATTCAAGATGTTCGATTATGAATTTATAAACATATTTGTTTTGAATTTGTTCAATCCAGCAATTTCGTAACTTTTTCACTAATATATTTTTAGATGGTTCGATTATAAATTTTTGTAAAACTTTGAAGATAAACGATTGTAAACTTTTGAACAGATTTAAAGTAATTCATTTGTATACTTTTGAATATATTTAAAGTTGTAATTTAATATTTTGGAGCATTGAATCATAAACTTATAATATTAAAATGTGTTCAGTTGTATACTTTTGAACATGTTAAATTTGTTCAATCCAAAATTCCAAACTCTTTTAAGAATATATTTTTAAAAGTTGGAAAAAAATTTACTTTATTTGAGGTTCCATTTTATTTTTGAAGAGGATAGAGTTGGATAATTTAGGTTAGGATGCAAAACTTACATGATTTACTGATGAAAAAATAATGTTAATACTATTATTATTATTAAAAATTACATGAACTTCTTTAGTAAATTTTTTAAATTAGATATTAATATTGCTTGAGGAGGTATATTGAAAGAGGGAAACTGTAAAATAAAATATGTATGCTCGATATAAAACCCTACCTATAAAGTATTATGTGTTTGAGGAGGAGTATGATATGACCCTTTGTCACCGGTGCACCGAAGACATAAAAAGGTTTCCCTCAAATTGTGGTAGACTTTTAATACAATCTTTTAACTTTTTAATTTAGAATATTTGTAATTCTTAAAAAAAATAAAAAAAATTCTTATTCCAAGCTCATAGATTTTCAAATAAATAAATAAAGATATTAAATAAATAAATAAATAAAAGTGTAGCATGTGAGGCAGTACAAATCCAACGGAGGAAGACTGAAGAAAATCTTCAGAGATTCAACAGCGGGGATCAGGTGGGGTTTCATCTGCGTCCTTACTTACCAATTTCTATATCATCCCATCAATTCAAAAATCCAACTTTTTACAGGTTTCCTCATTTCTCTTGTTGTTCAATCTCTCTCTCTCTCCCTCTCTCTCTCTCTCTCTCTCTCTTTCTCGGATTACACACATCAAATTAGCACGCACTTCGACTTAAAATTTTCTTTTGGGGTTTCTTACATTTGTGTATTTTGATAGAATTTTAAGGAAAAAAAGGGTTTTTAAGTACGTATAATTTCTGGGCGCTTGATTATCTAAATGGTTTTATTATTTGCATCGGTTTTCTGATTTTATGAGGGATCAAATAAAGGGTCAATTAGAATAATGTTTAAGCAGTGTGATTCCTTTGGTTTATAATTGTAATCGTGTTGTGGGACAAAGTCAATGGGCCAAATACAATCTGTAATTCAAGAAGTTCTGCTTTGCAAAAGCTATTAATTTCCTTTACCCGCTTGAACTCATGTAAGGAGAGCTTGACTCGCATAATCTGAAAGTACATGCTTGCTTGCGTTGCTAGAAGATAGAGACTGGTACTAACTAAAGCCTTCTTTTTAGTTGAGAAGATCATTCATGTTTATGAACATTTTGCATTTCTACCAAGTTGATTCAGAAAGGTTGATACAGTTTCAAATCAGTTTTTATTCAAGAAGGCTGAAATCTAGAGATGATGTGTCCTAAGAATTGAGTTTGTATATGAAACTAAAAATTGTTTGGTACTTTTTTAATGTATGTTAAGAAATGGGGTAGTGATGATTACAATTTCCTGCTATTATCTCATTGGTTTATTTGCTTATTTGTTTGCTTTTTATGTTGTTGTTGTTGCAGTTTAAAATTTCAAAAGATTACCGATACCAGTATGGTTAATGCTACCAAAGGATTGTTCATTTCCTGGTAAAGTACTTCCAACTTGAAGAATTGCTGTTATCTTTCAAATCTACACAATCAAGTGTTTTATTTGCTTTTCTTTTTCCTGTATATGAGATTCTGGTTTCACCATCTTACTCGTGCCATAAAGTACATTTCCATACTAAATTAAAACTTTAAAAAAATGTAATGTTATTGGTAAGTGTAGCTGTTAAATTGCTCATGATTGTTTATTGTATATGGCTGTGATGGTTATTTGGAATGTGCGTTTTGCTCTCTTGTTTGTTTCGATATTGATATGATCATGACAAAAATGTTTTGTACTCCACATAAATGTTTTGCTCTTAGAGCTTCTATTTTACGTATGGGGCCGGTTCCACATATGAAGATATATATATATATATATATGTACATATATTTTGGTAAATTCACATACGAATTTTTTTTATCAATGTCATTGCGACTGTTGGATATATACATCCAACAGTGTATAAATTATGGCCTTAACAGCCGATGACTTTTCATTGCTTATGCACCGTTAGATGTATCTATTCATTTAGTCCTATTTGAGGTCTAAATGAGTTTTTGTCTATAATTCTATGTCAAATGCTTTGATACATGGAACACTTACCTTTGTAGATGTGTAAAGATTTGTAATACAAATAGCTTTCGAGTTGCATGCTTGATTTCTGGTTTTGGCCGAACCGCCAATTTTTTTAATGCTGTCATCACCTGTAATCCAGTTTTTCAGTTTTGAGCTTGTACGGTTAGAGTTGGTTTGTTCCCCCCCACTGCAGAATTTCTTGTTCCTGAATGACAGTTTATTTAACTCTTCTGCAGTGATGTACCAATGGCTCAATTCATAATCAATTTGAATAGTACGCTGCCTGCATCACAGAAATTCATAATACACATTTTGGATAGCACTCATATGTTTGTGCAACCCCACGCGGCTGAAATGATACGAAGTGCCGTTTCAGATTTTAGAGATCAGAATTCCTATGAGAAGCCTGCTTGATTATTTTTTCATCCTCCCCCCAGTTGTTATTATTCTTTTTCTCCTTGTCAACTTGAATGTAATAGATGTCTATGTATCAGTAAATGAACTGTACTTCTTAATATGACACTTGATAACATCAGTGAAATTTGCTTTTTGCCAAAGACTGCCAAGACTCCAATTTGTAAATGGTAGTTCCCTGAGCCACATTGATGCATCTTGCAATGTTTAAACACTCAAAACTTGAAATGTTGTCCATGTGACAGTCCGGCGGCAGTACTCCCAGTTTCTCGGATGGTGATCCGAGATAAACAATAATAATAATAAAAAATAAAAAAAGCAGCTAACTTGAAATTCCAATGCCCTAGCATACATGCTTTTCTATTGGTGTAGCATTTTCCTTGGAAAGGGTAGGATTGCGTTTTGTCAAAAGAAAATTAACTTGAATTATTTGAAAATGACTTACTTTTGCTCATGTATTAGTGGTGCCATTTTAGCTACTAGCTAAAATCTGTTAAGAATATGACCAAAATACAAATTTGTTTCTTTTTACTATGATTTTTGAATAATTCCATTAATCTCAAAACTATTGTCTAACAGTCCAAGAAAAGACCCCATTTATCTTTTAGAAGAACATTGGATTATAAATTTTTAATCTTGGGAGTGCTACTGTAATAATGGTTGCATTTTTTTTTTTTTCCTACAAAATAATGATCGCCATTTTGCTAACAAAATAACAACTCTTTGTTTATTTAGGCAAGAGAAAAAGAAAAAGAAATACTGAAAGGATGAAAAATAAAAAAAATAAAAATAGAAAAAGAAGAAAACTTTTCATCAAATCCTTATAGCCAAACGCATAAATATTTATTTATTTTCACTGAGAAGCACAATAAATAGTAAAATAAAATTGTTGAAGCAGTAAGAATGTGAAATTGGCATATGCATCTTCTTTGCATTTTATCCTTAACGGCGCTGATTAATTTCAGAAAGGAAAACAAAAATACTATTGGGTGTATCAGAACCGCGCCTCTTCATTCACTTTAGCTTCTGGTCGATCTTCTTCTTCACCATCCTCCTTCAGTTCTTACAGAAACTTTCATCCCCTTGGTACCCAGAATAGGGGAAGAGCTCCCCACTTTATCTCCCTCGAAAATATGTCACTCTCTTTTCAAACCACTACCTCTACTCCAAGCCTTCACGCTCAAGCTGGACACTTTCATCCCCCTCCCAGGTTCTCTATCTTCCATGGTTTTTTTTTTTCTTTTTTGAAATTTTAAGGTCCTGATACGAAAAAGAAATTTTTAATTTTTTGGGCAGTTTGGGTACGAAGCTCTATTCTGGACTTAAGCTTCAATCCGCAGGTATGTTTTGGAATTGCATTCTTAGGTTTAATGTTCTGATTTTTGTTCTCTGTTTCTTTAAAAATGAAAAAACAAAAAATAATTGAATCCCAAGTTTTGTTTTTGAAGGTCCTTTTGGAGCTGGAAAGCCCAACTTGACAATTGAGTTCTATGGAAAAGTTAATAAGAGCCTTCAACCAAGGTAATTTGTTGTTTACAAGTTTGTCCTAGTATTCTCAACCATTTTGCAATTTGATTGGTGGGTGCAAATTGATGGAGCTGCCTCTATTTCAGAAAAGCATCAAAAGAATGCACTTTATTAATGTATTGGAGTTCCTCAAGTATGAATAAGCAGTTTTGTTTGTGTATTTATCCGTGATGAGCTTATTTCAAATGCTGCTTTTTTTGAACTCCAATGAAGCAAGCGACATTATAGAGAAACACATGAATTGGGCTTTTTCAGTTTGTTCTGTTTGATGAGTTAATTCATGTGCGCGTTCTGTTGTAGCAGTTTTTTTTTTTTGTTATTATAATTTTTTTTTTCCGTGTTTTACTTTTCTTCAGAAGTTTTTATTATTTTGAAATTGGGTTATGCAGGATGGTATTCTTTTGTTTTCTTCTTCTTTTTATTATTATTATTATTATTATTATTATTATTTATTTATTTATTTTTAAATTTTTGTCTGTCTGTCTGTCTAAATTTTAGAGCTCTGAAGTGATGGGCTCATGGCAAAGACATTTGGTCATTTTGTATCATAAACTTGTTCCTCTGGTCCTTTAAAATATTTGTGCAGCAATTGTTGAGAGTGCTACAATGTGGATTTTCTAGATAAATTAGTGAAAAGCTATTGACTTTCTTTAAAGTACTTTTAACTGTATGTTAATTGATGATATATTGGTTGATCTTCTTTGGTATAATACCTTCACTAATTTAGGTAGTGTCGCAACTATATAAGCACATTTTATGCTTGCTGAATGCACATTGTATAAGCTTGCTGTTTATTTCCCTATGAACGATTACGGATCATGGTGATGGAAAGCTGAATCAAATAGCCTAGGATTGTAACATGTTTCTCTTACTGGGATACTCGGGTCCCTTCCATTGTCAGGTTAAAACATCTGCGTAACATTAGTATTTTATATATTCATTCAGTATATATATATATTTTTCCATAATTTATATTGATGTCTTCTATGGAAGATGTCTTATTGTTTTAATTTTACATTTCTCAAAGAATGTTGATATACCCACAATTTGATTTGAAGCTCAATTTCCTTTTCTTTTCCATGCAAATATTTTTCTTTGAAAATTGTTGTAATTCTAATCAATATGTTTTTTCATGCAAGTATTCTATCTATTCTTGCAGGTTGCATAACCATAAACCCTCACGAGCACAATTTGGAATGATGCCTATTGGAACACCAAGAGTGCCCTATAGAACTCCTGGTGAGGGAACTTGGCAGTGGGTTGACTTGTGGAATGCCCTAGTAAGTTGTTAGATATAGTTCCCTAATAAGTGAGTATGCATTAAGTCTGTGTTTCAAATATATTAACATTGTGTTAATTGCATAAATGGTTTAGTTACTAATTATTGAAACAAAGATGAAATAAATCAGGTGCTTGTCTTCTTATTTTGCACCTAGGAGTGTCCTAGCCAGCAAACCCAATTCTATAAACTCTCTTCTGGACTGTTTCATTTTCATTCTCTTTTTTGACCAAGAGAATTTATCTTAAATATTTGACTATTTCTATATTGTTAATTGATAAGCTTATTTTGCTAGTAATATCAAAAGATGGATTGCATAACTGTTCTTACAACCCCCAACCCCAAATTGCTTCTTCCCCCTGAACAGGGGACAAAATATTGTAGTTAATATTTTGCTGGTGTTTTCTTCCTTTTTTTCAATTTATTTTATTTTATTTTTTCTTTTAATAGTTTTGTAAAGAATTTTACTTGAACTCATTTGGATTATAAGAAAATTTTGTGGAATTCTCTGAATCCTGCAAATTCAGTACCGAGAACGTGTTATCTTCATTGGGCAACATATAGATGAAGAATTTAGCAACCAAATTCTTGCAACAATGCTGTACCTTGACAGTATTGATGATTCCAAAAAGCTCTATATGTACATCAACGGTCCTGGTGGAGATGTAAGTTCCTTGCAATGAAGGATCTAAGTTTCTTATTGCTTGTAAAATATAATTTTTCTGTTAAATGCTTGCATTTCTTGCAGCTTACTCCAAGCATGGCTATCTATGATACCATGCAAAGCTTGAAGAGTCCTGTTGGCACCCATTGTGTGGGCTATGCATATAATCTAGCAGCCTTTCTTGTTGCAGCGGGGGAAAAGGTGAAATTGATAGACTTTTCCTGTAATTTTAGATTGATCAATTTCTTAGTGAGCTGCATATGTGAAGTAAGAGAGCTGTAAAATGTTGTATAATTTGATAGTCAGACCTAACATTTGAGGTTGGGTTAATTAATTGTTTATTTAGGACTTTTCTTTTCTGTGAGGTGGCTTGGCAACCTTTTTTTTTCCCTTTTATTTTGTTTGGCTTTGTTTTTGTTTTTAGTCTCCTTTTTTTTTTTTTTTTGTTGGGGCATAGTTAGATTATTTTCCTTCAACGTTTTGTAAAGACCTTTTATTATTGGTTACATTCATTTATTGTAACTAACCTTGGTATTTGATCTCTATATATATTTGGCTTTGTTAAGGGTAATCGATTTGCAATGCCTTTATCAAGGATTGCACTACAGTCGCCAGCTGGGGCTGCTCGTGGTCAGGTATGAGTGTTTGTGATCATACTGTAGAATTAATATTTGCATAGTTTTGGTCATTACAGCTTTCATGGATGTATTAGATACTATGACAGGCTGATGACATCCAGAATGAAGCTAATGAACTTCTCAGAATCAGAGATTACCTCTTTAAAGAATTGGCTGAGAAAACTGGCCAGCCAGTTGAAAAGGTTAGTTTGTTTGTGATTTGGCCTTGGTTTGTTTTCTTGAACTGATTATGCATTGTTATTTATTTCTGTCATTAAGGGCCCTCAACAACTTGAGATTTTCCAAGTCCACAAACCAACTTAAGACATTACTTACATTTTTCATGATGATCTGCATTGATATCTTTTCCCATCATCTTTTATATCTAAAATTATTTTTTGTATCTTTAGATTCTTGAGATGTTAGAATCTTCTCAAAATAGAGTATGGTCCTCATAGAATTTATACCTAATGTTTTTGTGCAGATTTACAAAGACTTAAGTCGGATGAAGCGATTTAATGCCCAGGAGGCTCTTGAATATGGGCTTATTGATCGAGTAGTCAGGCCTCCTCGTATTAAGGCTGATGCGCCTCGCAAGGATGCCGGAACAGGTCTTGGTTAGTCAAACTTTTGCTTAATCACCAGATTGTGTGATTGCAGCTTATAGATTTCAAAATGTTTCCCAAGTTCAGTGTAGGTCCTATGTAATCGGCTATATGGTTAGAACTTGTTGCATAGAAGATTGTTCTTTTAAACATTTGATTTATAATAAGTTCACTGTGAAGGCTTTTGCAAAGAATTATTATTATTATTATTATTTTGTCAAAAACAAGGCTCTATATCATTCATAACAAATGCTCACAATTAAATACGATCTGAAATAGAATTTCCGATTGTTTGGCATAGAACGTAGTATTTGTTCTTGCTGAACATGCTCACACATTGCTCATAAATTCTTTGCATATCTATTGGATTTGAGGATGATCTTCTGCTAGGCATGATTGGGTTTGGCTTGTACAGAATTTGATCCAATCAATAATCTCATCCAGGTATCATCATCAAACATTTGTTTTATCATTGTCAATATGAATAATGAATGCCAAATTCTCGATTATCTTAGAAAAGAAACATTTTCATACCAAAAAAATAATAGAAAGAATAGATTTTTCCTCTACACTCTACAAAACAAAATACGCACATCTTAATATATTCTCCACCAAAAGTGGGGAAAAAAGAAGAAGAGAGCAATATCTAAATATTCAAATTATACATAGTGCAGAGACAACAACTTGCAACTGATTGGATAGATTATCCATTAACTTCTCCTCCCTCCATCGTTCGTTAACTTTGTCAATAAAGTCTTCAATTTTTTTCTCCAAATTTACATCATATTCATCTTCCATATGCCAGCCTCTTCCATTTTCATCATCATCATCATCATCAGCTTCATCATTATTACCTTCTGAACTAATAAATGTATCGGCATTTTCTTCCTGGGTTTCGTCGTGCTTGTCATTCTCTGGTTCATATGGAGGGCATAGATAATTCAAGACCCTATCAACTTCCTCAGCAGATGAGTGCTGACTTCCAACAACAATGGCAAATATTATGATGTTAAACACCGAAAAAACAAATATAGGATGGAATACAAATCGAAAAGTTTGTGGAGAACTTGATGGCAAAAAAGAGTTGAGGATAAGAATAAGAATAAGAACTACACAAAGAAATAGAACAAGTTCTTGTAATCTAACAAGCCTCATGGTTCATGCTTTTGCTATGTCAGATTATACTTTGCCTACCAAGCTTTCTCTTGCAGGAAATAAGAAATTTATAGAAGTGTTAGCGTAAATCTATTCATTAATGTTGGTGGTTTTCCTAGAAGGTTGAATGAAGTATATTACTTGTATACTACTATGTTTATCATAGAGAAATAATTTAACATAGAAATTTTGGTCTGTCCAATTGCTTAAGAAATGGAAAAACTTACAAGTTAAAATTACCCAGAAATTTTTTTGGCGTTTTCTCTGTTTAGATTGGTCAGATTAAGTTAAATATAACAAATAAATAAATTCCCTCCATTTTCCTATGCATGAGCAAGGGTCAGCTTCTTGACGTCCCAATATAATTGATAATACCCTCCTTTTTCCTTTGAATGAATAAGGGTAAGCTACTTGACTTCCCATGGGCCTTACCAACCAAACTTGACTTGCTATAGCTGGCCGAATGTAAAGAGTAAAAGACCAATAAAAATAACAATCAAATAAAGTACATTTGATATGGATATCTCAAAATTTGCATTAATTACTATATAACCTTTGAAGTTTTTTAAATTAGGATTAATCTTATCAATCTCTTCTAAAATTTAACTTAAATATAATTTTAGTTTTAATAATATCATCAATTTCCTTTTAAATTTAAAAAATTTATTATCTTTTTGTATTGTTTCATTTATATCTTTTAAAATAATATTATTTACACCTTCTTTTTATAGAGATGACAACGGGATGGGTCGGAATCGAGACGGTCTCCCTATATCTTGTCTTGTGGGGATTCCCATCCCTGTTCCCATCCAATTTCTTGTGTATTAGGGAGTCGGATTAGGGTTTTAAATTTTTTTTAAAGAATATACTTAAAACATAGTTAATATTTTTTATATTCTTTTTAAATCAAATAAAAATATATATAAATTATAAAAAAATAATAGTAAATATTTTATTATTATTATGTATATGTAAATGGGGACTGGAGGAAAAATTTTGTCCCGTCCCCATCCCATAGGGCACTACAGGGATGGGGTGAATGGGAGTAAATTATTATTCTTATTTTCAAAGATGTTAGTTATAATTTTTTAAATATAAAATATTAAATTATAATTAATGCAAATTTCAAAAGTCTAGATAAAATATTTCCTTTAAATTATAACTAGTATTTTATAGTGTAGATGATTCTAATGCACAAGATATGAATGAAACAAATATATATATATATATATATATAAGTATTGTGATTTTAAATTAATGATATTCTTTAAATCAAAGGAATATTGCATCAAGAATTCTTGAATTTTAGATTAATTATAATTTAATTTTTAAAATTTTGAAAATTATGATTAATATATTTAAAAATATAAAATATGAATAAAAAAATAAAAAAAATATATAATTTTTTAAAATATAAAAAAAAATTGAAATAAAAATGTAAAATTGTATTTAAGTTAGATTTCAAAAAATATATACCAACAAAAAGAAAAAAAGAAAAAAAAAAAAAAAAACCTCCAAAAAGGTCCAATTTTTATTTCCTCAAACATTTATAATGTTTGTGAAAGCTTCCCTAGATTCGCGGATGATTTGATGTTGACATAAACGTTATTAATACTCTATGTACTTGTCCGAATGAGTGTGAAACAACTTGTCTTTCCTTTTGACAAAAATACATTGAATACATTAAAAAAAGAATTGGAAATTTTTTTTAATCTAATGTTAAGAAAATATGTTGGAGTTTGAAAAGACATTTATAATTTTTTATTCATTTCGTAATAATTGTTAATTCGAATTGCTTAATGAAACTAAAGAAATTTCTTTTGTTCACTTTCAAGTTCAAATGAATAACCTCCACAATATTAAAAAAAATAATATATTTAAATGAGAAATATTAACAAAAGTTTGACAAAGAAAACAAATTAATGATGATAGATCAATATATTAATATACAATTGAATCAATTAATATTTATCCAAAAAATAAATTGAATCAATTAACGAGCATAATTATTTCTTTTACATAATTGTATTTATATACAGGTCTTTCAAATATAAATAATTTCTATGTTAATTATTATTTAGATTACTTTACTAATTGAAATTTTAAAAATACATTAATAGTTTTTCAGATTTATGTAATTTTTTTTTGCTTAAATAGAATTTTAGCTACTAATTCACTGAATCCACAAAATAAATAAATAAATAAATAAATAAATAAATTATTAAATATTATTATTTTAAATGATTCAGTTGTTAATAAAGAAGATTTTGATGCTAAAATTATCCAATCATCTAATTATTTTATATTAGAATTACCTTATGGTGTTACTATCTATTTTTTTTTAGTTTTTTAATCATTTAAAACTTAAAAACTTATTTAATATAGATTTAATGATATATTAAAATTTTATTTAAAAAAATTAAATTTTATAAAAATTTAATAATTAATAAATATAATTTAAAATTTTAACCGTTAATATAATCTAAATATTAAAATTTATTTTAATGCTAATCATGATATTAATTAAATATTTAATTTAAGCTTTATGGTGAGCGCCTGTATACATATATATATATATATATATTAATTTTTTTATTCTTGTCTTGATGGGTCACATGGACATTAATTCTTTGCACTTGCTAACTTTTTTTTTTTATAATTAATTTATTATTTTTTTAATTTTTTTGGGTAAACTGCACCTGCTAACATTTTGAGATGCATAAACAATAGCAAAACCATGTGTTGGTTGTCGTTGACCTGATTCCTAAACTTGCTGTATTATTCTACTTCTGAAGTGGATGGATGGAATTGTAGGGTCAAGAAAGAAGACCCTACGTTCAAGTAGACAAACCCCTTTTGAGGAGCCAGAGAGCCAAAGGGGGTCCTGGCCTCTTAGATCTTAGTCACTGACTTCTTTGCATCTCTGCAGCTCATGAATTATTTAATTATGGTGTTGCTGTTGTCTATGTTTTTTTGCCAATCAATGATGATTTCTTGATGTTGAAAGTAGCTGACTCGAACAGTAGCTATATATGCATTGCATCATGCCATCTAGCAGTCCAAACTTAATTTCCAACAAAAACAGTTCGAACTTACTTTGACAACCAAAACAAACTCCAAAGTCTGAATTATTAATTCTACAAAAATATATGAGATGGTTATTTATTATTTATTTACCTATTTATTTTTAATAATATTAGAGGGAAGAATTTAAACTCTAAATCTTTAAATAATAATCATAATGATTTTCCTACTGAACTATTTCATTAAAAAAAAAATGGATGTCGTTGATGGAGCATCAAGATCATGCACATCTTAGTGCAAGATTTCTTCTTGTTAATATTCAATAAAGTTCCATTCTCATTTCTTAGTTTTGGAATTTAAAAAGTAGAATCGCTATTATTATTTTTATCATTGATGAATAATTAATTAAGTATGGGTTAATAAATTGCCATGCATCATCTTTTCTTGTCATTTGCATGGTATGATATATACATGCATCCAGATGATCAGGTTGGGTCATTTTCTATCTGCAAAGACTGCAAACATCAATTTGCTTTCTCGATCTTTTGAGGGTGACTTATAATTAATCAAAAAAGTAAGTAAAACGAATACATACATATACACGCACACACACACACACACACACACACACACACACACACACACACATATATATATATATATGTATATATCTTACTTCTGAGATATGTGACAAGAATATGATATTAAAGGGGTATTCCATGCATGCATGCATGCAATCAAATCACCATGAAAATTGGTACAGATTGCTTCCCTTCATTACGACAAATCACTCTTTTTCATTTTTCTTTTTCTTTTTGTGAAGACTTTATTTTTTTCCTTTTTCCCTTTTGTGAAGAATTGATAAAGTGCTTCCAAACTCTTTTTACCGATTTTCCTTTCACTGTGATATAATTAAAAGCGCATCAGCAATACATGCTAACAAAAAGCTTGACAGAAGCAAAAAGGAAGTGTGCAAGAATCACTTGGAAATGGGAAAATATATATATATATATATATATATGAATTTGATTACATATGCCCCACCTTCAGTTTTTTCCTTCTTTTTATCTTTTTATTTATTTTTTATGGTTTCTTTGCTTCTTTACACTATTTTCTTTTTGTTCTTCCTTTATAATTATTATTTTTTAATTTTTGCCATTAAGTTGTTGAGCAATCTTTCCCATTGCTAAATGAGGCAACATAACACAATCTGATACAGAAAGTCAATAATGTCCAAGCAACTTCGAAATCACAATGCATCCACTCCAAAGAAAAAAAGGCAAATTCAGATGTCAATATTACAACAAACTATTCTACTTTCTACATGACACGAAGTGACCGCCGACAACGCCTAATCTAAACAACTAATTAAAATGATACCTCAAGGTGAAAAAGGAGGAAAGCCCCCCAGATGGGAAAACAAGTAGACGCTAAGAGTCAATAAGATTACAGACAAACAAACAAAGGGGAAGTGAGATCCAACAGTTGGGGTTTTAATTGCCAATGTGGTCAGTGACAAACCTCATCTTGCAACTACGTAAGCAGTACTGGTGCTTACTGGACGTTTCGATTACCCTCCAGGCAAAGATACATTAATGTCAGTTGACTTATTCCTTGTTGAATCTTGTGGCAGTGAAGACCAACTATCCCCTCGGAAGGAACCAGTAGAAGTGAGGTTTGCTTTCGGATCAGCACTTGAAATGGGAATCGCTGCTGTCGGAGTTGCTACTGAGATGTAATCGTGTTTCTGCTTCTTTGGCTTCTGCTCGTGCTGGTTCCCTGCTAGAAAACTGCCCACTACAACCTAATTTGTATCAAGGAAAAGAAAATGTTGTAATCAAAGTTTTCCTCATGTTTTAGGAGGTGGTGAACATCAACCGTTTACTCACAATTATACATATTGCAGAACAGCAATCCTCAATAATTATTTTGCAGCAGAAAAATATAAAAATACGAAAATAAAAGTTGAAAGAGAAGCAATACCTGCACAGGACTTGCAGCTACTAATAACCCAGCAACTCCACCACCTACAACACGTCCATCTGGACTAGCTAAAGAAACGCTCATCCCACCAGATCTGCTTCTTGTTCCTCCAGTTTCACTGGGCATGAATGAACCAGATAACGAAAGTATTTCAAAGCGACCCTGCAAAGAAAAGAGTGGGAAGACATGGAATTTTCATTAGAGGTTACCAACAGAATACTTAATAAATATAAAAAGATAAGGTCAAAGAAATATTTGTTCTTGGAAAAAAAAAAAAATGAAAAAACCTTAATAACTATCAGCAAATGATTTGGGAAAGTTTAACAGAAAGTAATGGTTTTCCAGGAGCAGTATAATTGCAGTTCAAGTAAATATACAAGGGGAGAGGTCAAAAACCAAGTGGCCTTGATTAAAATGTAACAGTGTACAGCAATAAGGCCTAATGTACCAGCAGCGAAGAATCAAACAGTGCAGGAAGATAGTGACATACATTAGACTATCACTACGATCTACATTAACATATTTTCTGATTTGACATGCAATATAACCTCATTTCACAACTAAGTATCCTACCTTATTAACATGATAACCAATAGGCCGAGTCGCTCGTACTATTGTGATTATTTAAATGAGTAGTGAAACAAAAGATTGGGATGAGATTTAAAAAATTGATAAGATATTGCAATACTCATGCTTGCATGATGCTATAGACTAATGTTTTGATTGGAAAAGTCAACAATATATACAGCTATATTACAGAGCTACAGTTAGTCTTATATAATGTTTCAGAAATGCCATCATTAAAGGACTTGACGAAACAAAAATGTTAAGTTCATTAAGGATAAGAAGCCCCACCTCATACGTCAATGTACCCCCAGAAGAATCAGGCTGACGAAGTGTAACACTCGATATTACACCATTTGCTGAGAGAATACATATAGCGCGAGGGCCTTGTTGAGAAAATGATATTATCTTCATTGTAACATCCTATGATAGCCAAAATAAGAAGTTATAAGTCCAAGTCAATTTAAATGTTAAAAGCAATCAAAATAAGACAAACATGAGAAGGTACCACATTAAAGCAGGCTATTTATGAGCCAAAAAAACAGAAAAACATGGAAAAAGTTCTAGTAGTTGCAGTTGGCTGTGTCAAGCCATTATATAACATGTTCTATAGACCAACTCAAAATTAACCTAATGATTATTCTTCAAACTCATATGTAAGATGAACTAAGATAAGAGAAAAGATATGTTGAAAAATTTACCTCGCCAGCATTAACAGTGATGATATGGGGTGTAAAATTAGCACCAACTGAACATGCAACCCATTCACCTACAAATAAATTCTCACGAGGTCAATGCCCATAAAAGAAAAGCCTTCACGATGTACAATAGGTTTTTGGAAGTAACATCACTATAAAATATTCCACAAAGCATATAATGCAGAAAATGAAACAATTTTATGAATCTTGTACCCTTCATTCATGCATTCATTCCCCCCATCTGTTAAATATCAGCCAATATCATTTCCTTGATGATTTATAATAGATAAAAGAACTTATTCTGTAATACATGTGTCCTGATAACTTGCAGGAAACAAGGAATTTATCCAAAAAAATTGGACTCGATATGGATATAAAGTGAACATGTTGAAAGTGCCAATTAGCTCAGCTGCTTAAAAGCCCCTCATACTATACCAGAACCTGCAATCAAATCCCTTGTTCACCAGAAGTGTGAATTGCTGTGCTAGGCACAAAGGAAAAATGATAAAAATTCCTTTTAGGTTTACTACCTAAGATCCATTCTACTGGTCAACAGTTTACAGTGGCAATTCTAAATTGGTGGGATTGTCATGTCATTCATTCCTGTACCTCAAAGATTATGGAAAAATATTTATTTTACTTATTGCATATTTAATTAATATCTATTTTATGTGTTTCACATCGAACATCATCTCCCCTAAGTCTTATATTTACATAGTTTTTCTTTATTCATAATACAATCTGCACTTTTGTCCGTTAGATGGAAGAGAACATTAATCAGTCAAATGGAATTTGTTGAATATCAGATTTCATACATATTTAAACCATTCATTTCCAGAACAAGTGCAACCAATAAACGGTTATGCTGGGTAGTAACTCTGTTTCTGCTTCACTGTTGAATTAAGATGACTGAAGTAATAGTTATTGTGTATATAAATCTCCACCGATTAAATTAGTTAACTTCCTTTTGATCTAGCTTACCATTCTAAAGAGCAGAAACCGAAAAAAAAAAAGTACCAGTTAATGTATAAATGCTAGACTAAAATGCTAAAAAAAAGTTACTGGATTATCCAGAAAAGGAGAAAGAAATTAATTATATACTAAACAAATGAATAAAAACAGTTCAATACAACTGGCAAATTTTGATGGTAATTAAAATGTAGGTCCGTATCAAACTCTGGATATGCATTATGAATCCTGCAAGATGAGAAACTAAAGAAACACATTCCCGAAAGAAAGGACAGGTATCCTAATAAACCATTTATCTATCATCTAGAGATTCAATTTGAATAATGACACTCTAGTAACCTGACAAATGAGAGTAGGGACTAAGGAGCTCAAAACCATTTTTGTCCTGACGTTTACCTGACTTCAAAGTTCTGACCAAGTTGATAAAAAGAGTCATCATACATGATAAGACTATCAAATATCACTGACCTTCAATAATTACAGTTTCCATTCCATGAAACTAATTACAAAATCAAAACGGGAGTCAACCAAAAAAAAAAAAAAAAAAAAAAAAAGAGAGAGGAAAAAAAGAAAAAAAAAAAATGTAACGTAATATCAACTTTTTTTTCCTGCTAGATTAAGGGAGGACAATTGCCAGTCATTTTGGCAGGAGAGAGAGAGAGAGAGAGAGAGAGAGAGAGAGAGAGAGAGAGAGAGAGAGAGAGAGATTAGTCAGCAAGTCCGAGAAAGACTTCAAGTCCAAGTCTGTTCACCATCACTTGCAGAGTTTAGCAGGGTGGCCAATATTGGCACCTTCCACAATTTTCCTCCCAAAAAAGGTTGGAAGTGCCAAATGACAGCCATAACAAGAAGATTCCATCATTCCCATACCAACCCATAAGACTTACTTATCTTTTCATAACTACGACACATACACAAAAACACACCCACACACACACAAGAAGATCTCAATTAGGGGGTATCCTATCAGAGGACCCACATCTACCCAATGAGAATCTCTCATAAACCAACCCAAAACTTGGACACTCTTCTTAAATTCAATCCCTATAAGAGCAATACTAGTCCAATCCCCACATAAACACTAAAACCAAAAAAAAAAAAAAAAAAAAAAAAAAAGCCCATATAAACACCAAAATTTTTCATAACTTTTTAGATGTAAGACAGAGCAAAGCATATGCAAAATGGTTCAAATTTCAAAAGGGTACCCCAAAAAAAAAAAAAAAAAAGCAGACATTTTTTTCTTTTACCTAAATTCTCCAATTCATATTTGGCCTTGCTGACTGAGCTAGCCGGCCGAACTTTCCTGCTTTTTTCGGCCGAGAAATCGATCACCGGAGGTGGCGCTGAAGACGATATCGGTTTTGGTGACAGTGCCATAGTGACAGTCCCATCAGGTCCGTACTTCCTTGGTCTCCCTCTTTTCTTCTTTTCCGGCATAGTCGCACCACCAGCTGCCGGTGTCGCCGCCGTGGCCACCGCCGGAGCTGACGGCGGTGGCGGAGCAACTGCCGGCGTCGTGGTAGTTGATCCACCCGTCTGGGGCGGGTTTTCGGACCTTGGAGCTACATGGTAGTCCGAGGGAGCATCTGATCCCACCACTGTAACCCCACTACTCACGCCTTCCCTACCCTCCATGTTTAAACCTCCCTAACGAACAAATTTTCTTTGAGCTTTTTATGAAAAACCCATTTGTTTCCTAATATCAATTACTCAAAGAAAACTGAAAGTTTTTTTTTTTTTTTTGGAAAAAAAATTAAAAATAAAAATCCCCCAAGAAACCTCACACTTCAAAAAACAAAACCCAGAAAAGAAAAATTAATAGAAAGCTTGGATTTAATAGCTTGTGAAGCTTTTAAAGTGTAGAAAAACTACCAGAGAAGCTTCACAATGAGATATTGTCTGCAGAAAAACTCAAAAAATTGTTTACTCAAAAAGCTTATTTTTGTTAGAGCAGAGTTGGCTGAAAAAAAAAAAAAAAAAACAGAGCTTATAAAAAAGTTGATGATTTTGATTTTTAGTTGAATGGAAAAAAAAAAAAAATTGTATTTTTATTTTTAGGAAGAGGAAGATTGATTTTTTTTCTGGGTTCTGTGATTTTTTTTTCTTTCGATTTTGTGATTTGAAATGGAAAAGAAAATGCTCAGATAATAATAAGAAAACTTTGTTTTCGTTGTTCAGCTAATAGGGTGCCTTAACTTTCCTAAGACTGTCCAAATTGAGATTAAAAAAATAAATGTGATAAGAAATAAAAAAGAAAAGAAGCAAAAATAATAATATTAATTTAATAATGAGCATTAATGAATATTGTTGTGATGATTTAATATTTAATGTTAAAATATATATATTTGGGGGTTTTGGTTGGAATCTGGTGACTTGTGTTAGAAAATAATATATAAAGTAAAATTGAAAGTGGGTAGGGATTTTTTTTTTCTTTCTCTTTTTTCTTCTTTTAATTTTATATACTTTTTTGCTTGAAAAATGGGCAAAAGTGAAATAATAGTAATTATTGTTGTGATTATTTTTTTATATTATTTTCAGGTGAAAGCCTGAATGGAAAAAAAAGGTAAAATTAGGTTGCCAAGGGATGAAGAAATTGTCCAGAAAAAGGAAAAAGATAGAGTGGCCTAAGCCAAGCATCACCTTTATGTGTTATGGCAAACATAATCTGGTACAAGCAAAGATATTAATAAATACAACACCAAATCTTACAAACTCCAAAATTAAAATCTAATTTCAATTTTTGCATCTTTGTTTTTAACCCATTTTTGCACCACATTTATAATTTATTGTTCTGCTTGGTTTTTGCTGTTAGAGAGAAAGAGATAGAAG
This sequence comes from Ziziphus jujuba, assembly GCF_031755915.1. NCBI lineage: Eukaryota > Viridiplantae > Streptophyta > Magnoliopsida > Rosales > Rhamnaceae > Ziziphus > Ziziphus jujuba. The sequence continues at coordinate 24,675,171 of NC_083384.1, forward strand.
GAAGAAGAAGACTAACCCCAAAAAAAGAAAAAAGAAAAAAATGATAATAATAAAAAAATTAAAAAAGGAAGAAAAAAGAAAATAAGACAGTGTTTGGCTGTTTGCATATATGGAAAATCGTGCAAACCCTCAAATTTTAATACTCTCTAAAATATTAGAGCATATGGGTACCACCCATTTGGAAAAAAGTGTCTGCTCTTTTATATTTTATTCTTTATTTCTCCTCTTATTTATTTTTATTTGGTAATGGTATCGATACACATTCTTTTTTTGCTATTGGCTGGAAAACACCTCAGTTACTTATATTATTATATAAAAAAAAAGCATTACTTATTATTTCAAATGTCTTAATACTTTTTTTTTTTTTTTTTGGTTCAATGTCTTAATACTTAAGCAAAATAAACAAATTTTAAACACACTTTACTTTCTATTAGAGATAGAGATAGATATGATGTTTTTCTTCCTCTGATGAACTATATATGTTCAGGCACATATTGTAACTATCTATGCATTGTACAACCTGACAGGTGTTCAATTTAAATATTTTTTCCCATTTCTTATCATTATTTCACAAGTGATATAATATTACATCTTTTTAAAAAAATTTGGCAAAAACACAGAATAAACTAAGTTGAAAAAAATAAAAATAAAAACAAAAAAAACAAAAAATTCTTCTTTAAATAAAGTGACATTATATCACTAATAGGAAAAAAAGAAAAGAAAAGAGAGAGAGATAAAAGATCCTAATCCTTTTTGAATTACCCCTTTATAAGTAAGACATAGAAATGGGGGGAAGAAATTATAATATTTTCTTTTGAGAGTGGAGAGCAAGGAGTTTATTCTATGGGATAAACCATGAAAATGTTAATATACATATATAAGAAGAGAGAGAGAGAGAGAGAGGAAAGTGATAGCTTGACAGAAAAGCATAGTGATATAAATAGGGTTATGAAAACTTTGTCACACAAATAAGCTTGAAAAGGGGTTAAATCCAAAAAGGCAAATATTCTAATGAGTGCTCTGCATGTTCTGATTTGTATATATAAGTTTGAAGTTGGAGGTGATGGGTGGGATTGCTTAAAAGACTGCAGTGTTGGTGGTGGTGGTGGCTGCACATGTTGGGACTTGGGAGCCTCTCATCATATTATCAAAATTATCAATGTTGTTATCTTTAATATATTCTGATATAAATAAATAAATATGTATATATATAATGTTTATTTTAAAGTGATAGTGGAATTAGCTAAATTTTTTAGTATTAGGATGAGGTTTTTATTACTGCATCTGCTTCATCTTTTCTTATAAGTTTGGAGTTTGGATTTACCCTAAAAAAACAGTTTCGAGTTTGGACTGTGCCTTCAAGCATTTTATAACTCAATTTACAAACCTTTTTCTTTTTCCTTTTACTTATTTTTATTTATTTATTTATTTTTAACCTTAATCGAATGCTATGCATATTTGTATATGTGATTGTTAATTTTTTTACAATATATATATATATATATATATATATATGTTATTGTTAATTTTTATTTTTTTTTATTGATCAGTATTAGTTAAACTTAGTCCCTTATAATTTTAAAAGAATTCTTTTAACCTTATTTTTTGAAAACATTGCAACTCAAGTTACTTTTTTTTTTTTTTTTATATTTTATTAATCAGGATTAGTTAAACCAATTCAAGTTATTTATTTACTTATTTTTTATTGATCAGGATTAGTTAAACTTTAGTCCGTTATAGTTTTAAAAGAATGCATGTTAAGCCTATCATTTTAAAACATTACAATTCAAATCCTCAATTAGTTTAATTGAATTCTTGATTAAAAAACAGGGCTAACAGTCATTCCATGTATATACATAATTCACACTGGATTTGCGTGAAAATGTATGCCAATATCTTCTAGTTTTAAAGATTTTGCATATGTCCATTTGAAATAATTCAGATTGATTAATGATAACTTTAAATACTAAAATCTCTCTCCCCATTTATAAAAAATAAATAAATAAATTTTCAATGTTAATATCTTTTAGTTTGGAATAACTGTATTTCATATAAGTCACATCATTCATGTAAGTTATATCAAATAATGTTAGTCCAAGACCTAAAATTCAATTGCTCTAAACTGTGCCAAATTGTAAATTAAGCATCAACGACATGTAGTTTTTGTTTTGTTTTTGTTTTTGTTTTTTTTTTAAAAACTAAATATGTATAATTTGTTTATTTTAATTATTTATCAGTAATCATTTACAATAATTAAAATTTATTAAACACATCAATTAGCTATAAATATAAAAAAGTAATTTTAAATTGTGTTTCATTTGATATTTATATATATATATATATATTTTTTTTTCCCTCCTTAGATTATAATTAATTAATATATTTATTTATCATAAACTAATTTAACTTACAATCAAAATAAGCAATCAATTTAATAGGAAAAAAGCATAAAAACAAAACAAATCAAAAACAAAAATAAAAAAACACGCATATTAACAGACCGCACCCTAAATTTCAATGTTTTAAAACAAAGGGCATAAAATGTATTTCTTAAACTATAAAATATATACCAAATTTCCGTAAGCTTTATTAATTAATACTGCAGTTATCGGTTTTGTTTGTTAAACGTTAGATATACATCAAATAATAGGACAGAATATGAATTGCCCAAAATTGAGACTCGCGTGTAGAAATACAGCAAGTATATACAATATACATATACATATATATATATATATATTATTTGGCATCAAGGTTTAGGTAAAAAGTTTAATGGTTTTAATATGATAGTATTTTCTAACCAAATTATAAGGTTGCTTTCTATTTTTCAAAGTTTATTTCAACAAATTGGTTTGAAAAAATGGTAGCGATATTGGAAATGATCACACTTCAAGGAAAATATTAAATATTAAGAAATAAGAGGACCACAAGCATTGACCAAGCAAATTGAATTAAATACAAATTATATATTATTCACAAGACTAAATGCATCTCACATAAATAAAGGGTTTAAAATAAGGTACCAAAAAACAAGAAAAAAAATATTAAAGAAATTAAAGGTGATAAGATCAAACCAGATATTTAATTGGTTTTTTATGAATTTATAAATGTGGTGGCAAGCTCGATGTACATTAGCTTCCACAACTTTTTTTAATTTTTTAATCGTTTCTGGAGTAATATTGGCCTGCAAATATGGCATAAATTTTTCATCTTCAATTTTATTTTTAATTAGTAATGACCTAATAAAGTTTTTATAATGTAACTTAAAGAAAGCGAAAGATTATAAAAATAGATTAATTAAACCAATAAAAATTTAATAAATTAAATAAATAAAAGGGAAAATTAAAAATACCCACTTGGTCACAAAAGAAATTAACACTTGGAAAAAAGATGAAAGTGGTGCACTCCCTGCACGTCCAAATCAAAGAGACAACGACTATGGACTCTCAGCATGGGACTTTTTCCTATTTTATTTGTTTTTTTTTTTTTATGTAAAATTAAATTATATATTTTGTTTAAGTGGCTTATCAGTAATCAGGAGGATGAATGGCCAAGAAAAAACACTAAAAAAGAAAAAAAGAAAAGATGAATTATTATGTCAAAGTGGAAAAATGGAAAATACTAATTTTTAATATATGTGGTTGATGGAAATAATTTGGTTGGAAATATGAGTAAGAAATAATAATTGGGCTATAACTGTGCAACCATGTCTATTTCAATTGAGAAATTCTGAGTCAAGACGAATAGAATAGCAGTCAAATGAGGTGTTGCGATTTTAGATTTTGATTGTTTTTCAGTGTAAAAGAAAATTGATTTTTTCAAATAGAATAGCAGCCAAATGAGGTGTTGCGATTTTAGGTTTTGATTGTTTTTCAGTGTAAAAGAAAATTGATTTTTTCTTACTTTTATTTTATTATTATTATTATTATTATTTTTAATGCAAAGAGAGGTGTGAATGTGATTCAACCCGATGACTTTAATTGTGGGGGTATAACTTATGGATCGACTTCACCTACAAAACAAATATATATATATATATATATATAATAACACAAAACAAAAGGCAGTAATAGAACTTGCTTTTCAATTTTATATGTTATTATTATTTTAATCATAATTATAAGTTAGTTAAATATGAAATGACAAAAATACGTAAAGGATATATATATATTTTTATGTAACCGTGAAAGAAAAAAGTAATTGAATTTTTTTTTTTAAATTCATATTTTTCACTTGTATAATATGGTAATATGTTCAATACGTGTTTAAATTTTTTTTTCTCCGAAAAACACGTATTTTCCATACATATGAAAACATAATTTTTTTTTTTTAAAATACATACGGGGGCATATTATATTCATACTATTCCTGAATTTATTCCTGAGTAATTCGTAAATATCCTTTTAAAAACTGCTCAATAATAATTTTTACTGTTTACTTGTGTAAAAGATGGAGTTCAAATTTTCTACTTCAAATATATATATATATATATATATATATATAAGAGGTTTGCATAATTTAAGTTATAATACGATGATAATGACTTCAAAATAATATGAAGTTAACAAATTTAGATTTACTATAAACATATTTAGTTTGAAAATCGATCTCTTTAGTATGATTATGCAATCTATAAAAATAAATTTTATTACTAAATTACATACTCATTCAAAGTTGTATTGTTAATTTTATTTCATTAATTAAACAAATAAAATTTTTAAAATAACGTTTATTTACTTAAATATAATATGTTTAATAAATATATGGTATTTACATCACCAAAAAAATAAAATTAAAATACTTAAGAATAATGTTTTAAAAGGTAATGCAAAAAGATGTGTTTTGGTTGTTATGCGATGAGACATAAATTCTAAGGCGTTGGATGTAAGCTTTTTGAGAATTAAATTTTAATATTGAAAAATTAAGTATATATTTAAATTAATATAAAATTAAAAGATAAAAAATATCAATGATTTTTAAACTGAAAAATAAATCAATTAAAATTTACATAAATATAAAATTAATAAACTATAAATAAATATAAAATAAAACATGCACTTCTAATTTATAAATAATAATTTATAAGGGTAAGATAAGTTTTTTACATAATGAAAAATAAAAGGATTAAATTTAATTATATTTATGAGGCCTATGTCTCACTATTTGACGTGTAAAAAAGTGCATTTTTGTGCCTATGATGTCTGTTCTAGCTTTTAAAGCATATTGCTCACAAGAGTAATACCCTAAATTTTAAACTTTGAGACATTTTTTACAGCCTCGCGTTGAGGTGAATCATGGACGAGTCTTTTAAAACACAATGTAAGATATTGAAGAAGGATAAAGTTGAGAATGGTATATATAATATTGAAGGTGTATATAGTTACCCATAATTAGATTATATTAATATGCTAATTAATAGAAGGTTGACATATGACATATGGTATATATTTTGATAAAATTATTTAGTACCTATAGCATTCCTCATAATCAATAAACAAATTATTAGATACAAACAACATAAAGTGCTAGTGGATGTTAAGATTCTGTTAACTATTTGTTCATTATTCAAATAGCAAATAAGGTTACTTTGAGAAGGAAAAAAAAATATACAAGAGGATTTTCTTAAATTTTTTTTTTTATTATTTATAGTTGAAGGCAATTCAATAACAAAATTTATTGCTTATTTCAAATCCGAACATTCACATAAAAAAATAAAAAATTATAATTCTTTTTTTTTTCCCCAAAAAAAAAGCTTGGTGGCTATGGATAATGGTATAAATGAGCCAAGTATTCAGATTGCATTATTTTAAAAGTGTTCAAACTTGATTCAAGTTTATAAAATAGTAATAATTTTTTTAAAAAAGATAGGTTGTAACACCCTACTCTTTTTCACCATCGATATTGTCTCTCATTTATACATCGCATTCCAGATAAAATAATAATAATAATAATAATAATAATAAATATTTTAAAAAAGATATGTTGTAGTGCCCCGCTCTCTCGTACTACTAATATTGTCTCATATTTACACATTGCACTTCAACTGTATGGGATTTTGTTCAAACTTCTCAGGAGTATTTCTTTAATTGGAGCATGCTTAACTTTAATGTTCTTTCAAATCCTGAAATCAACCACTTTTAAAAAGTCTCGATTGTTAAGAAAGTGTAAACTTTATTTATATTTGAACTATTATCGTTCCATATCTAGGTGATATGGAGTTGGACACCAGATGATCTTCACAAGTAAGATAGCCTGCTAGTGCCTTGCATACTCCCACACTTACCCTAGAGGCATTACACTAATTCACATCTGGTCGTAACAATCCATCCCAATATAATGTTCATCGACTTTACTCTTTCTGGCCTTGCGTACTTCAAGGCTCATAGATATTATAATGCACTCCCCTTAGAGCTCAATGTTTTCACTAGTACATTTTCAACTGGGTACATGGTCTAATAATATATTAACAGGACCACTTTCGAGGTCATTTTCAGATATCCGAAATGAATCACGCCCAGGGAAAACCCCACTGAACTGGTATTGAAAGTTTAATAGGACCTCTCTATAAATAGGATATAACTAAATAGTAAAATAGAGAAAAAAAAGATACACAATTTTAATAGAATTTCTATAATTGATAGTTATAGCAATCAAGGATTCTAGTTAAAGAGAAATAAAAATATAGAAATAAAACATGCATATTAGGTTAATTTACCAGAGCATACTAAATGAAGTATATGAGTCCAAAAATAAATAAAACAACATAGCAGCAGAAATGTAAGGAATATGAAGATGCAAGAACAACGACATATATGAAGGTGATGATGAACAATGCCCAAATGTAGCATGTACCATCTATCTATTGAGACCTAGGGGAATAGTTTAAAAATACAAAACTATGAGACAAGTTCAGTGAGTATAATAAAATAATAATATGAAGATAATCATTTACTTTAAAATCTTTCACTCAAGACCTTACTTTCACTCTTTTAAAAAGCTCTCTTTCTTAAAACCAATTCACAAACCCAACTTTTATCCCAAAGATTAATCAAGGGTCATTCATAATCTGTTTAGTTTGAACTTTCTGCTTGAGAGCTCGTTAGTCATTCGCTAAGCTTAAAACCATCAATACATGTACATCTATTGGAAAATCATATAATATATTATACGATATATATATAGTATTGCCAATTGGTGTAAGATGTTGAAAACACCATTAGACAACATAGAAATACAAAGAAACCAATGCATGAAGGAGTGATACACAAATCATCATCACTCCAAGAGAATGGCACACAATTCAATCATTATTTTCTTATATCATAACAACCTGTCATCCTATCGTCATGAAGAAATAACACATAACTTATCATCATTGTGAGAGAATAAAGCTATATTTGAACTCAAAGGGACCAAAATATGGGTGAAAGACCTATAACACTGCTTGAAATGGCCAAAATCCAAGAAGAATGCTATTTATGGGAAATTCTCGTTGTTGTTTGAAAAGTTCCTGATCCGGGCATGTTTGTTGGCCATTGGCCTTGAAATTTTAGGGGCTTGGTTAGAATTCAATCGATAATCTAGGTGTGAGGCGCGTATATCAATCTTTAGCAAGAAAATGGTCAAAATTCATCATGAATGTGCGCAATGGATGTCATCTTTGATCCTCCAATCTTGGGACATCCATTGGCCATTCGCCTTGAAACTTGGTGGGCCAACCGATCTCATGGTGTTTAACTTAATGGTTAGACATATGTATCATGCTAGCATTAGCCAGATCCAATGAAAACTACGACTACATGGGTGACATCAATGGTGGGTCATGGTTGTACAACCAGGTGTGGTTTGGTCATTTTTGTGTTAGCTAATCCCAAACATAGTTCCTGAGGAAGTTATAAGTATTTTGGCCTAATAAAAGACATAAATTGATACTTGTTCTATTATTGGTAAAATATTGATACCTAAAACTTCATAAACCCACAACTTTTAAACCATGAGTCAGAATTAGGTTTGCCTATAGTTTATGAACTTGTGTTGGAAAGTTCTACACAATGGTATACTAGTTAAAAGCAAAACTTGACTGCATAAGAGTCTGCCTTAGGACCTACATGCTGTCTAATTGGTCAAACTTGGTCAAGATTGAAAAATTTGTATGTTTTTCTGGGACAGTTTGTTATAGTCTACCCTCTTATAAAATTTTTATGCTTGAAATTTTGTTCTCTTACACTCACATTTCCTCCGATATCTCACATGTAGTGTTTCGCATTTCTTGATTCCTTTAGGATATTCATCCTGTTAATCAGAGGACTATGTCACAAACATATAAAAATATTCGATACATGCATGTGAGTATATACAACTCAATTATCATTCTTTCATATCGTGACTATATATAGGATAACTAAATCTATACGCAGCTACTAACATATAACAAATCAATAGTATTATATGGTATATCCTTTTAAAAAAATAGTACATTATTCATAATAACCTTTCCAAAATCATACTTTTCATGTTTATCCAGAATTTAATATTCAAACTTAACTATTTATTTAAATATTCCAAATCATCAGTTTATGCCAAAATATAAATATCAACAGTGAAAAATGTAATACCATAAACCAGTTTAAATGCTTTGAAATATAATTCCAATTTTCTTTTCTTAAAACCCATTATTTTCCAAATAAACTAAAGCATCAATTAAAATGCCAAGATATTTAGATATCAAGATTTTCAAGTTTATCATGAACTTATTAAAATTTAAAATCAATTAAAAACTTGTCAAAAGTTAGATGAAATGATAACTCATATATATATATATATATATAAAAGCATATATTTATATGTGTATACGATAAGTATTTAAATCAAGTTATATATATAAAATATTCAAACCATATATGTCGTGGTAATATGCCCAAAATCATTTAAAAACGTAATCCACGTATAGATACCGCTGATATCCACTCCTACTTCTCTGTATGATCACCTTTAATTTCTGTACTAGTGTCTATAATATAATAAAAATATTTCTTAGGCTCTAGAAATCAAACACAAGGCATTGTTGCTTCAAGTTTCTTAAAATACTTTGTATAACTCTCAAATTATATAAATTGGACATCGAATAATTCAATTATACTGTAACCGTTTAGGATCTAGTATTGAAAATAGAGTTTTTTTTTTTTTAATTTCCACTCGTAGATCAATTTAATAAAATTAAACCTTCTATTGGATCCTATTAACACCTAATTACACTAATCCAACTTTAATTTTGTCCAATTTATCCAATTGTATCCAAATACAACTCAATTTTATCCAATGTTAAACTAATTGACCAAAAAACTTAAAAAATTATCAAATGATGTTCAAAATTTATAAACTTTATATCGATGGAAAGCCTATGAAATGAGAAATATGATGGCGTGTTTAACTTGGTTCAAAAACATAACTGGTGGCCAAAAAATATGTAGGAAAATTTGGCCAAACTTAATACTGATAGGTCTCTCAAACTATGAAGAATTTTGACAAACGGAGGTCGGATTCAAGCTCAAAGAATCCAAAAATAGTGGGTAAGGAGTAAGGATAGACCTAGAATGGCTAAAAAAAATAACCAAAATCTCTGGTGACCCATCGAACTGTTGCTGTTGACATTCGGGCTTATTTGGCAGCAATTTGGCAAGAGATTTTAAGGTCAGAGTTGCTGGAAGATGGGAAACACTTCGGGATGGCACGTGGTGGAAAAGAAGAAACCAGCTTGACCCAATTGATGGGGAAAAAGGGTCACTAGTTGACCTGGTTCGATTTCAAGGGTCTACAAAAGTTTAAAGGACTTTTTGGATATTTTATCAATTATTTTATAAAGGCACAGTTCCCATATATATATATATATAGATCCTCAGAACACTAATAGACAAAATTCACGACTGATTGCACATTGATATAATACTAGTGTTTAAAATCTCCTCAGAACAATAATGTTTCAATAGTAACTCAAAATTAGGCCGTGTTGCCGGTTTACGAACTCATATCGATAAGTCTATTCAATAATATATTGGTCAAATCAAAATTCTTGACCATTCAAAAATCAAACTTGGGACCCACTAATGGTCTATTTGATCAAACTCGATCAAAATTTAAATATTTCAGGCATTTACCAAGATGGAGTGTTGCATAGGTGGCTGTGTATAAAAGTGTAAATGAGATGAGTCTAGTTGAATATTCAGCTTGCATCATCAGCTCAAGCTCATAACATTTTGAAATCCCTTGCTTAAAATTGGCTTGGCTTGTTCATGAGTAGCTCAAACTTGGCTTAGCTTGTTTAAATACAAAAATCTAAAAATTTGAATATTTGATATCATTTATTTTTTATTTTAATACTAAATTATTAAGGAATTTCATTATTTTTAAATTAAAAATATGTAAAATTAAATATGAAAATATTGTTTAGATATTATTAGTATTGATTATGTTAAATTAATGAAATAATTTTTATGTAGACATTATAAATAACAAATATGAATTACTTGTAAGCTATTCAAAAGCTTAATTTCTTGTTTAAGATTGGCTTGCAAGCTTCGTTTATTATTCAAGAGTAGCTCATTTTAACAACAAATTGAGTTTGAGCAAATTAAAATCGAGTCAATCATGAGTTTCTCAAGCCTATTTATGGCCTTAAAGTATCGCTAATGACTTTATGGATTATTATATTTTTGTTGCCACATTAGAATTTATAGACAGAGATTTAAAAAAAAAAAAAAAAAAAAAGAAACTCCAATGGCTTTGTTTATAAACTCCATCAAGCTGATGTACTAAAAAATAAAATAAATACTACCAAGAGATTGTTTATTTTAGATGATATGTTAAACAGAATGAGTTATCATAACATTTTTTATCAAGATATTTTTTAAAAAGAAAAAATAGATAAATAAGTCACTATAAATAAATCATTATTAATTATTATTATTATTATTACTATCATTATTTAAGGAAAAAATATATAGAGATGTCATTAATTACTTAAGATTTGGATAGAAATTATTGGAAAATAATTTTTAGGTTGAGAGTCTATAAAGTACATAAATTGGAAGCCCTTTCAATATATATTGCATATAGGAAACAATCCACAAAGCTATTGAAGACATTCTTAAGAGATGTTAGAATTTAACTAGCCAACTTAAAAATTTATTTCATATTAAATTAAATTATAAATTAGAAGCTCTTTTAGAGACCAAAGTAAAATCCTACAAAATTAAAAGAGAGCAAAATGTATTAAACTTAAAAAAAAAAAAAAATTGTGAAAGCGAGTAGGTCAATGAAATGAAAGTAACAATTAGTAGAAGAAAAATCTATATACAAATAATACAACTTTGGCCGTTAGTAATTGTTATTCTTTTTTTTTTTTTTTTTTTTTTGGAATAAGAGAGAGGATATTTACATTAATAATAAATATCATATACATCATTATGCCTCTTAAGCCAACGAGGGACTCCTTCCAACCAAATACAAACATCATTTAAAGACATAGAAAATCTAGCCAAATTATGAGCAACAACATTCGAAATAAAAATTAAAAAAAGAAATACTCAAAATCAAATATTTAATAATTATCCTGTGGAATCCATGTAAGACTTACATAAGGTGGCTGTATCCACATTACAAATTTAATAATCAAATTACATTTTTAATTACTTTTTAATATTCCCAAAATATCTTTTGTTAAAAGGTCAAAACTTCCCTTATGCACATAAATAGAATAAAAATAACCATTGGGAAATATAATAAAGCCAGCAGACAATGGAATTTAGCTATTAAAAAAGAAAAATGCACAAAAAAGTAGGGAAATCATTTTTTCAAACCTGAAAATATAAGCGTTTAGCTTTTATAATTTATTTGTTTTCTCTGTATATTTATTTATTTTCTATTTTTTTATTTTTAAGTTTTTGTTTTATCTGTTCTTCATATCAATTGTTTTAATTTTCATTATATATAGTTTGAAATCATTAGATATAGTAGTTAGAACTTAGAACGCTATAAATAAGTATGCGTTATAGTAGCTAAAATGCTATAATTTGGTATGGATTCTATATACAGGAGAAAGAAATTGCATCAACAATATATGTAGTCGTCTGGCATACATAACTCAAGACGATTTGAACCCGAACAGGTTCAACATCTAGGTTCTATTTATCGAACATACTCAATTTCTTCTTGCTCATATGATTCAAATGTAAACAAACAATATGTGAAGTAGTTGTTTGCTATATATAACCCAGATAATTTGAACCCTTACAGGTTCTATATATCGAAGATATTTGTTTTGTTTGAATTATATAACCCGAACAATTTAAACTCATTTGGGTTTTATATACCAAATATTTGTTATTTCATCTAATTTATATATTCCAAATGAAAATGAATGGTATGTAAAGTAGTTGTCCAATATACATAATCTAGATGATTTGAGCTCGTTTGAAATCTGTATATCGAATATATCATGTTCTATCCAAATTATATAATAAAAATGAAAATGAATAATATATTGAACCGATAACCTCAATGACCAACTATAATGTGATTGGCTAATCGACAAACCCTATTGAAATCGATTTAGGGATTAGGGCAATGGAAGGGTGTTTATCAATGTCAAAAGGAATTTGTAGTAAAAACTTATAGGGTATATATCTAATTTTATTTAAGGATAAACTATGTAGGTAGTAAAAATTAAATTAAAAGAGAATATATATAGAATGTAATAGGATTATTAAATTTTGTAGTGAGAATATTTTACTTTTACATTACTATACAAAGTTATATGTGATAAGTGTATGTTATAATGATGTGGCATTAACTGTTACATTACAATTTTATTTAGCCGAAGCAATTAACGTAAACAATCCAATTGCTGAGCGAGTGTTCACATAAATCTTTTTTTTTTTTTGGTTTTTTGAAAGATATACCCCATAATTAAGTTGATTAATATTTCAATAAATCCAATGCTCAGTCAATAATGAATCTACACCAGTTAATTATATGCTCTTCTTCTTTTTTCTTTTTTTTTTCAATTTTTATTTTTGATTGTAGTTCTGCCATCTCTCATTGATCAAGTTCAAGTGTTCAAACTTCAAATATTCACTCTCTCTTCTAGTAAAAAAAAAAAACTAAAACCAATAAATAAATAAATAAAGACTCACTCTCCCACCAAAAAAAAAAAAAAAAAAACAAAAAAACAAAAAACAAAAAACAAAAATTGTGAAAATAATACCAAAATTGAATAAATTTTGCGAAATAAAATTTGAAAGCACACATAAGTATGTTTGGAAGTGTTTTTTAAGCTCCAATAAATGTTGTAAAAAAAAAAAAAACAAAAAGGCATTTGATGTATTTAGCCAAAAAAAAATGATTTTGTTTTATTTCATTAAAAAAAAAATGCACTCTGGGTGTTTATAATAAGTGCTTCCAGAAGAGATAGAAACAAAAAGTAAAAGATAAAAAAAAAAAAAAGAAAAAGAAAAAGAAAAAAAGGAAAAGAAAAGCATCAATATTGATATCTCACTGGATAGGTTCTGCATGATGAAAATGAGGTTCTGCATGATGAAAATGAAAATAGCATGTAATGCATTAGTTAAAATACCAAAATATCATGAATAACTTTAAATTTTATTTTTTTTCAATTGTGTATAAAAAAAATATTCCAGCACTTCTTTTATGAAGTGCTTTTTAATAAAAGTACTATGAAAATTAGAGAAAATAAATTATGATAAAAACCACTATTAAACATACAAAGTTGAAATCTCTATTTTATTTTATTATTTTTTTTTTTGGGTGTAAAATCTATTATATACTTTGCTTGAGTAAGAAGTTTTAATTTTATAAATTTTCTATGGAATTTATTTTTTAAAAATAAATCATATTCATAAATTGAATCCAAAGCAAGATTCAAAATCTTGGTATAAAAGAAAATATACAGAATTCAAAATATGAAAAAATCCATTAAAATATCAAAAATTTTTGAATATGATAAATTTATAAAAAAAAATGATGGAAACTTATAAAAATAAAAAATATAAATATTTATTAAAAACACTAGGATTGACTTATTTAATTAATTAATATCAATTTGAGTATAGAAGTTAAATTTATATATATATATATATATATTTATTGAATGGATATATTTTGTTAGTTAATGGACTTATAGGATACGCTAATGATTATAAATAAACTATTATTAATAAATTTATATGTAAAAAATATATTTGATAAAATTATTTATTAATTCAAATATATAAATCAACTATTATAATTATATTATAATTGATAAACATCACCTCAATATAATATAAAACTCTTTAGTAGTTAAAAATTACTATCTTCTTCTTCATTTTCATTTCTAGATGTATAATATATATGAGAAGTAATGATAAGAAGATATATCCTCTGATAATATTAAATGTAATTGTTAATATACTAACTATATAAGCTTTGTATTAAATATGATTATCCTTAGTAAGAATTATTATACAGATTTGACATATAAGTGTACGCAAAAAATATGGAAAAGAAAATTGTATCCATTGATAAGTGAACCTAATATAATTTCATAAAATAGGAGATAAACCTCGAAAACAATATACAACCTGAAACTAAATTACAAAAGTGGTTATTGCAAATAATCAGACAATTATGAACGAAAGATACATTATGATCTATTTTGATAATGGTTAACTACAAATAGATGACACACCAAATTGAAATTTTTTGTGATTTATTACAAAACAAGCATCATATAACCATCCATTTCGAGAAAATATCATGAATTTCAAATTTTGAATGGTTGGACCATGGTTGATCAAATTAGACTTTTATTTGAGACTAAATCTAATTTCTGGTTAGAGATAGAAAATTACTATCTTCTTCCTCATTCTCATTTCTAGATGTATAATATATATGAGAAGTAATGATCAGAAGATATATCCTCTGATAATTTTAAATGTAATTGTTAATATACTAACCATATAGGCTTTGTATTAAATGTGATTATCTTTGGTAACAATCATTATACAGATTTGACATATAAGTGTAACTAGAAAATATGGAAAAGAAAATTGTATCCATTGATAAGAAAAACTAATATAATTTCATAAAATAGGAGATAAACCTCGAAAACAATATACACGTGAAAGTAAATTACAAAAGTGCTAGGTACATTAGTTAAACCAAAAAGCATTACTAACCATTCATACAATCCATATATAGTTTTAAATATTGTTTTCCATTCATCACGCTCTTTTATCCTAATTTGATGATACCCACTCCTAAGATCAATCTTTGAAAACATACATGCACCATATAATTCATCTAGTATATCATCTAATATAGGAATGAGATGTCTATATTTAATGGTTATATTATTTATGGCTCTACAATCTACACACATACGCCATGATCCATCTTTCTTAGGTACAAATAAAATAGGGATAGCATATAAACTCACGTTTTCATGAATATAATATTTTTCAAGCAATTCACTTACCTGGCTTTGTAGCTCCTTTGTCTTCTCGGGATTGCTTCTATTTGCAAGCCTATTAGGAATCGCAGTTCCAAGAATAAAATTAAGTTGATGTTCAACCCTCGAATAGGTGGTAAACCTCTAGGAATTTCCTTCGGAAAGACATCATTAAATTCCTGCAAAAGAGAAGAAATAGAATTTGATAATTTAAGCTCTTTAAGGTCAGCTTGATCATTTAGGTAAACATCTTTATAAACCATGACCAGTAATAGTTTTTTTTCCCCTCAAAATTACCTTTTTAACCTCACCTAAACTAAGATAAATTTTTTTCTTTTTCTTCTCTTTCCTCTCTTTTTCTTTACCTCTCTTGGCCAACACTATTTTTCCCCCACTCTCGGCGTTCTCACCATTTTTCTCTCTCTCTCGGGTTTATCTTTCTTTCTCCCCTCAAATTCAGTTTTTGAAGACTTACCTTGGATGGATGAGTCAGCCTTATCTTCTTTCACAAATGGTGAAGCTGTGGGTGCCATGCTTGCTTTGTCCTTGAGCCATTCGACCTTTCTCCTTTCTTGCATTTGTAATTGGTCTCTAAATACCTCCTTTGCATTCAATGGCTCGAGCTTAATTTTCTTTCCCTTAAATTTAAAAATAATAGCATTTTCTTAACCATAATGTATAGTATCTTTATCAAATTGCCATGGTCTACCTAATAAAATATGTATGGCATCCATAGGCACAACATCACATAAAATAACATCCACATATTTATCAATGTTAAACTTTACCTTGTCTTGTTTGTTCATTTTCATCTTACCATTATCATTAAGCCATTGTAATCTATATGGTTCGGGATGTTTAATGGTTGTCAACCCTAATTTCTCAACTGCTATATTACAAATTACATTAGCACAACTTCCACTATCAATTATCATACAACAAATGTTACCTTGAATTTCACATCAAGTATGGAAGATGTTTTCTCTTTAAACTTGATCCTCATTTTTATACACGGTTAGAACCCTCCTTGCTACCAAGCTTAGTTCGGCTTTTGAAGCTTTAAGTGTCTCGACTTCTTCTTGTTCCTTATCTTCAATTGCTTCATCTACAATTTCAGTTTCAGCTTTGGACTCCGTACTTTCATACTCCAACTCTCCATTATCTTTTAACACAATAATTCTCCTATTCAGGCATTAATTGGTAATATGTCCTTGTCTCTGGCACTTAAAACAAACAATATCTCTAGTTCTTAAGGATTTAGGATCAGATTTACCTTCCAACTTAGGTACTTGAGTTGAATCCGACCTTGTATCCCTCTTTGGCTGATTGGGGCTCTCTTTTCCTTACTTCAGTTTTGGCCGTGTGTTATATGTGGGATTGCTTTTCCAAACACTTGAATTAAGCCTCCAGCTATTGGAAACCCTCCAAATTGTGAGCTTGTACTCCTACTCTTGAATTGGTTCTCAATTTTAATAGCCACATGAAGCATCTCTTCTAATTCCACATATTGTTGTAACTCCATTTGGTTGGCTATTTCTCAATTTAAACCTACCAAAAATCGTACCATGGTTACCTCATGATCCTCATTCATGCGCAATCTCATCATGAGCATCTCTATCTTTTTGTAGTCGTCCTCCACAGTACTACTTCCTTGTGATAATGATTGTAGCGTTTGATGCAGCAACCTATGGTAGTGAGTCGACATAAATCTCTTTTTTATGGCTCCTTTTATTTGTCTCCAAGTGGCAATAGATTCATCACCAACTCTTCTTCTGGTACCTTGCTCGTTAGTCCACCATTAGAATGCATAATGTCCAAATTCCAACGCGACCAATTTAACCTTCTTTGCCTCAGAGTAGTTATGCCAATCAAATATCATTTCCATATGCTCCTCCCACTATAGTTATCCCTTCGATTCACTTTTCTCCAAAAATGGTGGGATGTTCACTTTAACATTCCCAAGGTCATCATCTCATCTCTATCTTGCCTTCCACGATTTTTCCTTTCTTGGAATGCAAAAATATCATCAAACTCCTCCTCTAGATTGTCTCCAAAATTACCTTCCTCAAATCCTTCCTTAGGACATCCACGGCCTTTTCGACCTTGTCCTCGATCTCCATGTAAATCCACCCTAGGATTCAGCCCACCTTGTGAGTTCTCAAATTTGTCCATTCTTTGATCTAGGTGATCAAAGCGAGCATTCATCCTTTGGAGTTGTTCCAAGACTGCCACCATGTCGGTGGGTTTACCTCCATTTCATGTTGCTCGAGATTCACCCTTGAACCTGACAGATTCCTCTTCTAGATTTCTTAATGAACCATGTCCTCTTCTCATCCTTGAATATATCATATTAGTAAAAATAATCCAAAAATATTCACCAAATTCACTCTCTCACGTGTTTCACTCAAACAAGTTCTCGACACTCGTGTATGCAAATTGGTTTCAGCTTTTAACCCTCTTTTAAGCTCACACTCTCTTGCCTTGTTCCACTCACAAGAATATCTTAAAGTTCTATTAAAATACACTCAAAATAGCAACTAGATCACAAATATGTTCTAATTAAACTTATCAACAAAACAGTAACTAAAACAAGCAAATACCGAGTGAATTGGTAAAACCTAATCTCGGCATAACTAACCAAAAACAAGGTAAATCAACAAGAAATTTTTGAAATCAATAAGAATCAGAATATAATATTAAGACACCAATAATTCAATGATAAAATTTAGAAAAGAGATTCAAACAACGAACAAGAAACAATTTTTACAAAAATATGGAAAAGTTGTTGGTTATAGTTCTTGTAATTTAAGTTTTTGTTTCAAATCCTTTACCAATTTTAATCCAAACAACTTTAGCACTCAAAATTCAAAATCTAGCAACCAAATATTGAAAAAATAATCAACAACTCAACAGTTACAATTTTGTTTCCTGAAAAACAAACAATTCCCAATAATGATCTATCAAAACCGGCCTTTGTGCAGTAAATTTTTTTTTTTTTTAATCTTCGACTTTTCTTCCTTTTTTTATTTTTTAAAATCACTCACAGAATATAAACACCAACTCCAGTATCAAGAAACAACACCAAAATTGCAAATCCAATGTCAAAATCCTACCGAACTTGATCGACACTTTAAACAAGAATAAATTGCACAATTTTTTGATTTTTTATGCAATATGCTTTCAAATCTTTTTTTTTAATATATGAATGCAACTAATTAAATTAAAATAGCAAAGAAAAATCAACAATTAACCAAATTACTAAGAACTAATATGCAAAACAACCAACAAATAAGGAAGCAAAAAAATTGGCTAAACAAATAAACAAATTTGGCAATGAAGAAACTTTTGTTTTGTTTTCTTTTTTTTTATGATGCAGGATGTGAACAGATAGGAAAAAGCCTTAACCTGATGTTAAAATTGCAGAATAATACAAAACAAAATAAAGCAAATAAGATAGATCAAAAGTCAAAAAAATTTGGCTCTGATACCAAATGATACAAACCTAGATCTACTTACTCTTAAACCTGTATTATATTAGCCTGGATCACAATTAAGTTCAGGTTTTAATGGTCATCTTAACCCCTAATCAACTTATGATTAAAACCTTAGTACATGATGAATATGCCACAATAGGTAATGAATGTCCTATTGATAAGTCAAACTAAAACACTTGATCTCTATTAAGTGTTTTAGGTGTTCAAGAGAACAAAGACAATTCTTTCTCAAAAATAAATTTTTCAATAAAAACTAAGCTGCTTTCTCATTGAAAAATAAGCCTTTAAATATGCTAAGAGTACAAAGCCAAAACCCTAAATCACAATAGGTAAAATGGGCCATGGAGCATGATATGGCTGAAATTCTTACTTTCCTAATCTAAATTGGATTAATTAATTCATTTGTTTTGAATTAGGAATTAATTAATTTACAATTAAAACAATAAAATATTAAATTTCCTAAGTTAATTTTGTCCAGAAAATAATTAAATAAAAACCAAAATAAAAGGTAGTTTCCTAAAACAAAAAGTCAATATCAAATTAGGAAACTAGTTGACTAGTTTGCCAACTAAGATATCTTTGACCAATCTTCAACTTGTTAAGACTCCAAATCAGATCCAATATGCCACGTAGGATGCCAAATATGATTAATATTGATTCCCATACGTTTCCCTTGATTGGAACAAAGAAAAATTGCTTGAACAACAAAAGAGAACAAAGTCAGCGCCAAAATGAGCATTTTTGGCCAAAAAGAAAGCTTTTGTGCAAATACTGAATTTTGATGCTTTTGCTTCTGCCTTGATATGATTCCATGTTCTCTTAGTGATATTAATTGAGTTCATAAAGTATTGAATCCATTCTTTGCTACTCGGAGTCCACAGATGCACCAAAACGTTACCTCGGTCCATCTCACTCTTCACCACTTGGATGCATAAAACGAGCTTTAGTTCTCCTTGTATGAAGCCAGCCAAGTTTTCCTTAAATCTCTTAGCTTGTGCCTTAGTGATTGGTCCAGTCTTCAATTATACAGAATCCGTACCCCAGCGGGTTGTAGATGGAATGAGTACAGAATGGATTCTCATCAAAACCTTTGACTTAGAATTGTATTGTGAAAAATCGATACCATTACTTTTGATAATCGATATCATTACTTAGTTATATAATGTTTTTATTATCCTTTTTTTAGTTTTCATAACTTTAAAAGTGCAGGAAAACAAAAAACCCTAATTAGATCCATTTCCATCACCTTTTTATTTTATTTTATTTTTTTATGTTTGAACATTTCCATCACTAGCATAGGTTTGAAAATTTGTAAAATAATAGAATACACATAATATATAGCATGCATACAGGGCATTATTATTAATATAATACAAGAAGCTTGCAAGCAATAACCTAGACAAAATATTAAAGATAATATAACTATTAAAAAAAATATATTAATATGAATAACCTGGTAAAATGAAATTAAGATGTAGGATTTAAACTTTAAGTCAAATGTATGTGTTCCATATAGTATCCTAGAAGAAATATTTATTTCTCACCAATGCTAGTGAATGCAGATATGTCTGTCTCTTACAATACAATTGATTAATAAATATTGCAACTTGAAATTGTCTTACTCCATCATACTCAAAACCGCTAGAAACCTTTAAGAAAATTTGACTAGGATTTAAGAAGAAAACTACAGAACTTCTTTTCCTGCTCTTTTTCTACTTTGCCATAATTTTATCCCACGAGAAGGGGGCTAGGCAATTTATAAGCCTCAACCAAAAGTTTCAAACATTTTTAATATGGTATTGATACACACTTAACCCTAACAGAATTAAGTATGTAAAAAAAAAAAAAAATTTGAATCATCTAAAATCATATTATAGGTGGAAAATATTGACCCACTATCTATAAAGAGATAGTAACCTTGGTATGTATAGACGCCAGAATTGGTTATTGAAGAACCAATTGATAAGTTTAAGAACACTACAAGCAAAACTTGATAAGTTCTCAAAAATTCACATTAAACAAGAGAATAATTTTTTCATAATAACAATATATCTCAAAATGAAGGTATGAATCTTATTCATGTATAAAGCTATATATATAAACTTATAAGAATACAAGGAAAAAAAATGAAAAAAAAAAAAACTATGTATGGCTAAATTTGACCAGGGTAATGAATCTAGTCCTATTTGACGTTAATTCCATTCCGCCAACTTTTTCAATGAATCTAGTACTATTTGATGTTAAATTCATTTCACCAACTTTTTTCAATAAATCTAGTCCTATTTGATGTTAAAAACATCCTACCATTTTTTTCACCAAAATGGTAGGTGTCTTTCTCTCTCTCTTTTGTCATCACAACATCATAGGAGTCATCAGAACATCATACACATGTGCTCTCCATGGTATCTCCCACATGTGTGTCACATGCTTAAAGCAAGTTGATCATAGTTTGACCACCTTTAGTAGTGATGTTAGGATTTTCTGCCATTGAAAATAATTCTTGTACCAACCAATTGAGTACTTCCTTAAACCCCTTGACTTGGGATCTTATGATAGGTCCTTGAATAGCCTCTAACAGATCTTTGTTTCATTGGATAGCTCTAGTCATGTCCTCATCATTTTCCTTCTCTTGAAAAAGATTTGTCATCAAATCTGCATTAAAAGGAGATAAATTTGTAACATTAAATGTGGCACTTACATTATACTCACCTAGAAGATCCAAACGATATGAGTTGTCATCAAGCCTCTCCAATACTTGAAATGGCTCATCTCTTCTTGGAAATAGTTAAATCCAAAGGAGTTGAGAGGTTAAAACCATAAACAATTTCAAATCGTGAACATGTAGTGGCAAAATGCACATTCCTATTATATTCAAATTATACATGTGGCAAATATTCTTCTCAAGTTTTTATATTTCTACTAATTAATGTCCTTAATAATATTGACAAAGTCCTATTAACTACCTCAGTTTGATCATCCGTTTGAGAATGACAAATAGTAGAAAATAACAATTTAATCCCTAAATTTGTCCACAAAGTCTTTCAAAAATAACTTAAAAACTTAGCATCTCTATAAAAAACAATAGTTTTAGGTATTCTATGTAATATAAAAACTTCTCTAAAGAATAAACTAAAAATATGATATGCATCATCTGTTTTATTGCATGCAAAGAAATATGCCATTTTAAAAAATTTATCTACAACAACAAAGATAAAATCCTTACATCTTTTAGTCATTGGCAATCCCTAAACAAAATCCACAGAAATATCCACCCAAAGTGTTTTAGGAATCTACAATATCATATACAACCCATGTGGATGCATTTTTAATTTGGCTTGCCTACACTTGATAGACCTCTCACAAACTCTTAATAAAAATGCTCTTTTAATATATCTAAACTCTTAGCCACTCCAAAATAACCCATTAAACCGCCACCATGTAACTCTTTAACTAATAGGTCATGCATTAACGGTGTGCAGTTTAATCGTTAAACTACAGTGACAGACATATCGAACCACACCAATTGATATGTTCGATCAGTCGGTTAATCGGCATCAATCAAGATGCTTCGATTGGTAATGGTTATCGATGCTAAAAAATCAGCGGTGATCAAAACCGATCGAATAATAAATGGATTTTTATTATTTCTCATCTCCTTACTAAGATCTCGATGTATATCACCCTTATGGCTTTACCTCCAAAATTTCCCAAATTATAACTCTGATAGATCTCTACTCTATTTCTTAGACAACATAACTCTAAGATCTCTTCTCCTTCTCTATGTACGATCTTGTCTCTTCCTCTCGATCTCCATTTCCTTGTGAATCATATCATGAAACAGCGCAGTCATGGCTCACTATTGGTAAGTTTAACTTGTTGAAATTTTTATGTTTTACTAAAATTTTTGGGTTTTAGTTTAAAGGTTAGGTTTATTTAAGTTTAGTTGGGTTTCTTCATATTCCTCATTTTTCATTTATCACAAACTTTGATTATTCTCTTGGTAATCCTTCTCTATTTTTTATTATTCTCTTAGTAATCCTTTCTCTATTTCTCTTTTTAAATGCACATTTTATTTGTCTGTATGCATTTGTTAACGAAATTTTTACTTTTTTTTATTATTTTTTTTTTAGTGAAATCCTTTAGTGAGTACATCAAAAGAGGAATTGAGGTAGATAACCTTGAGGAACTATACAAGAAAGTTCATGCTACCATCTGTGTTGATCCTATAATGAAGAAATTTGACAAGAACCACCCGAGGAGCACAAGCCGTACACCAAAAACGTTTATGGTACACCTCCCTGTTACTTTTTTGATTAAAATTCAAAACCCACCATTTATTGGTGGAACATTTTCTCAAGGCTTACAATTTTGTTTCAATTTTTATTGCTATTTCACTTTTTGGTTGCAACGTAGAATATAACCATTTGAAAATTTGATGTCTTTGCAAAATCTTCTTCTTTTAGACTGCATAGTCATGGCTTTAAAGCTGGTAATGAAATGGATAGTGTCAACAGGCACATTCCTGTCAAATTATTGCAGATATATATATATATATATATATATGGCTGTGATTTTGTTAAGAGTAAAAAAAAGCATCTTATATATATATATATAGATATATATGCAAGCAGAATTGGAAAATTTACCAAGAGATAGGTTGCTGATGCAGAGACAAAAGTACACTATCGACTTAAATAAGCATTTGCAATGTAAGCACCTAATATGGAAGTGATCCATATGGTAGCACTCTATTTTGTGACATTGTTTGTAGATGTCACAGTTCCCCACTTTAATTTGTCACTTAGCTTCCCTTGATTACCTAAGACCTCTAGCTTACTTATGAATATTAAACATTGAACAACTTGCTTATATGCTTATAATCTCTTTGAAGTGCACAAATCTCAGCTGAAACCTAAAATTAAATGATTTGGGTTCTAATTAAAATACGCTTAATGAATTTAGAAAGGGCAGGTTGAATATTAATACCTATAATGAAGTAGCAAGCTTTCCATGTGCCAGTTTTTCATCTTAAAATAGATTTGCCCTTGGGATCCACATTCCCATCTTGTGTGTAATCTTCACCTCTATTACCATTGCCATAATTATTAATATCGTTACTTTCTTTCTTTGTTTGACAAGTTCAACTTAAAGAAGCTCACATATGAGGAAAGGAAGAACCAGTTAATTGAATGATAGAATGCCTTCAACTTAACTACCATAGCTAATGGCGATGAGGAAAATGATGAATGAAGAAGATATTGTCAACTAGTTTTGTTTGTTTGATTATCCTTAACGGTTAAATGGTAAAACTGCAACCCCTAACCCATCAAAGAATTTGGGCAGTAGGCATAAATTCTCAAAGGTACATAGACTAAATTTATCTCTCTAATTTTGTGTTTATTTTTTATGAAACATGGAAGAATGTGAATTTTGTATGTTGAGGAATATGGATTTTGTATGCTGGAAGAATTGTATGTTATGTATTTTTTTTTTTTTGTATGATGGAAGTGTGGAGATGGGAGATTGAATTGTGGAGAATAATTGAAGTTTTGGAAGATTTGTATATTTTGTTTGGTTTTCTAATTTATGTTCTATTTAAGTTGAAGTTTTGTTTTGTTTATTTTGCATTACAAGTTCTTATAAACTGTGACATTGCTATATTCACTATCCAATAGCTAAACCAAAATTCTAAGTGATTTAGCTTGTGATGTATATCATGTGTGCAATACCTTTGTCTGCAAAATCCATATTTATATAGACTCACATATATTGGTGCATCATAATTTCATTCACATATTGTTTTCAAAAATACTAGTTTTCAAATATATATATATATATATATATATATATATATTATATACACGTCATTTTCAATATATGTATATATATATATTATATACATATATATACACATTGGTTCCCAAACCGTTTTCAATCATATAATTATATATTATATTATATTATATTACATGTAAATAAGTTTGACATAAGGCTGTAGGTATGTCCTTCCAAAAAAAAAAAAAAAGAAATTAAATGGATTAAAATTGGGGAGCCTTAATTCAAATGGATTAAAGTTGATAAAGTGTAGATTAAGTTACTTTTCTTTTTTTTGTTTTATTCTTTCTGGGTCTTTTTTATTTTTTTGCTTTGGCTTTAAATGTTTGTTCAACCATGAATCATGATTTGGAATCTAATTGGTGTCCTATTATAGAAAATGTTAGATAGTTTAATATAAAATATAAGTCATTATGCTATTAGTGATATTATTGATCATCTTATCATGTTGTTTGTTTACATTGTGTTTGAAATGGAATTATATTTTTTTGTTGCTTTTTTTTTACTGTGTTAGGATACTAAAACCATATTTAATTATAATTTTTATTGGATGTGTTTGTGTATGTTTTAGATGGATAGTGATACTCGTTCAATTTCTAAAACTAAACTTTAATTCATTAATGCGTCTTCTACTCCAACCAACTTATCTCATTTACTACCATGTCCTCAATGTAAGGCACCATCAAGTCCTCCACCTAGTGTGCCACCAACAATGCGTAAAAATGAGTCTGAAATGCCACAACCTTTTAGTACAACCATCAAGAAAATAAGAGATAAAAAACCTAAGACCGTTTCAGAGGTTTGGATCACTTTTCTTGGATTGAAGGATGTGATCCTAAAGAGACTAGAGCTTCTTGCAATTATTGTGGTATGGATTACGTGTGTGATACCTAAAGAAATGGAACTAGTACCACAAACACTTGCATTCGTGTAAAAAATATCATTACAATTTGGTGGACCTTAACCAAAAGGTTATTGCTTTTAAAAGTAAAAAGAAAGATGAATGTATTAATATTCAAGTTAAGGCATTCAACAGAGAAGCTTGTAGAGCCGTTTGTACTAGGATGATAATTAAAGATGAGTTGCCATTTACTTTTATGGAGGGAGAGAGATTTAACGACTTTTGTGCAGAGGCTTGTCCAAGGTTTGATTCATCATCTCGAACAACCATTGCTAGAGATGTGTATCAACTTTATTTGAAGGAGATGAAGAAACTTAGGAGTTATTTTATGACGAATAAAGTCATGGTTTAGCCTTACCCCGAACACTTGGACCTTACTTTAAAATATTAATTACATTGTGCTCACCGCTCATTTTGTTGATAATGATTTGAAATTACAAAAAAATATTTTAAATTTTTATCAAATTGCTAACCATAAGGGTGAAACAATTGGAAAGTTAATTGAGAGTTGCTTGATTGAATTACAGATTGAGAGGGAGTTTATCATCACCATGGACAATGCTAAAACAAATAATGTTGCCGTTTCATATTTGTAAAGGAGGTTGAAGAGTTGGAAGAATGGTTGTGTCTTGGAAGGTGAGTTTATTCACATGAGATGTTGTGCTCATATTATTAATTTGACAGTGAATGATGGATTGAATGAGCACAACTCCTCAATTGACCTCATTCAAAATGCCATGAAATATGTGAGATCCTCTCCCTCTAGATTACAAAAGTTTAAGGCTTGTGTTGAGAAGGCGAAGATTGAGTCTAAAGACTTTTGGTTTTGGATGTACCAACTAAATGGAATTCCACTTATTTGATATTGGAAGCCACTTGTAAGTTTGAAAAGGCTTTTGATAGAATGGAGGAGGATGAGTAATATGTCTCTTATTTTGAAGGTGGTACACCTCAAGCATTAGATTGGAGAAAGCTTGTGTATTTGTTAGATTTTTGAAGACCTTTTATGATGTTACATTCACATTTAGTGGCTCTTTAAAAGTAAACTCTAATTTGTTTTTTAGTTTATTGTCAACGATTGAGCAGTTGTTGTTGGAATGGATAATGGACAAAGATGTTTTCATAAGTAATATGGGCACTAGCATGAAGATAAAACTTGATAAGTATTAGGGATCCGTTGGAAAAATTAATAAATTGTTATTTGTTGCCCATGTACTTGATCCCCGATTCAAACTTAGTTTCATTGAAATTGCTATTGATAGGCTATATCCTCAAGAAGTTTGTAACGAAATTTTACAAGGTGTAAAGGACGCTTTAAATAGGTTATTTGAATTTTATGTTACTTTGATAACTCCTCCTTGCACTCAATTTTCAAAGGATGTCCAATCAATAAATGTGGGAAGTATTTCTATTTTTAATTCTAGTGGTCATGATGAAGAAAAAGGTATAATAGGAGAGTTTAAGAGAAGGAAGACGGTTAGTGGTCTCTACATGAAAAATGAGCTTGATATGTATTTAAATATACCAGATGAAGATGGCGACGATGCGATGTTTGATGTACTAGAGTGGTGGAAGGTGAATTCCACTAAATACAAGGTTTTATCCTTACTTGCTTGGGACATATTTGCTATTCCATTATCTACCATTGCTTAGGAATCCATTTTTAGTACCGAAAGACATATTTTGGATCCATATAGAAGCTCATTAACCCTAAATATGGTGAAGGCATTAATATATTCCCAAAATTGGATTAGATCAATCCATCTTCCATTGGACATCCGCATTTATATTGATTGCTTTAAATTGTGCCAAAATGTTGAAAAATGTACTTTTATAATTGCTTTATAAATTTTTATATTAAATACTTAATTACATTTCCTTTTAAAATTTGTAGTGATTTTAATATTTTAGTATTTATATTTTTTAAATTTTATTCATATCTTAGATTCAAATGACTCTTGCATTATTTTGGAGAGCAATATTGGAGAAGGTAAGAAAACTATTGTTTAGTAATTGATTTGGAAGCTATTTTTAATGAACAATACTTATGTTTATTATTTATTAGCTTGCTAGGAATGATGGGGGTGAAAAGTTTACAATTGGTTTTTGGATGGCCAAAAACAATGAAGCTTCAAAGTCAAGCCTAGGTAAATGATTTAGATTTTATTTTTGGACAACAAATGATTTAGTTGTCATGTAAATTTGGTAGGGACATGTAGTTACTAACTTTATGGAGCTTTGGTATGGATAAGCATCAATGTTAGTTAATTTATTTTATTTTGATTTTGGACACATAATCTAATTTGGCTTGAAGTTTGAAGCTTGGAAATAACATGGCTATCATATTTTTGTGCATTGTTTTCACTTATTGTTCTTGTTATTAACATATGTTATCAATTTTGATTTTTATTGTTCTTGGTTAGGAATTGGACCATGGCTTCAACCTATGCATCATTATAATGTATCTTTCATTATTTCTCAATTCAATGGATTTTATTATTAAAAAAATTATTATTTTTAATTTATTGCACTAATTATTAGTTATTTTTTTTAGTGCAATTTTACCTAAAATAAGTACCAAAAAAAAAACTTATCAATTAGATCTAATATAAATTGTAATAATGGCCCAAAATAAGTTGTAAATAAGGTCCAAAACAAATTTTTTTTTTGTGTGACTAAGTTGCAGGAAAAAGCCCAAATTTAAAGCCCAATTCATTATCTAGCCCAACTAAAAACCGACCGATCAATTTTAGAAGTTGAAAAATAAATTTCGGATCAATAACGGACCGACCGATCTCTTTTCATGCGAATGAAAAAACCAATTGAAACCGATCTATATACACCTTTATCACGCATAGAACAACTAGGAATGTAAAGTATGTTTTTTTCTAAATAAGAATCCATCATACCTATAAAATTTATTAACAACTTTTTTCTCACATTATTTAAAAATCTCTCCAAAATCACTATCTAAATCATACAATTATTTTATCAAAACCTAACATTTTACAATTAAGAGCAGAAATCAAGGCATACATTCTTGACAAAGCATCAACTATAATACTTTTTTTACCTTGTTTGTAGCAAATAACATCTGGAAAGGTTTCAATGTATTCTACCCAAGCAGCATGTCTACGGCTTAACTTGTTTTTTGCCTTGATGTGCTTTAACAATTCATGATCGGAGTGAATCACGAATTCTTTAGGACATAGGAAATGATGCCATGTCTCCAATGCTCTAACCAATGCATCTAATTCCTTATTAAGGGGTTAGATAGTTTAATGTAGCTCCATTCAACTTCTTATTGAAATATGCAATTGGTTTTCTTTCTCATATTAAAACGGCTCCAACATCTATTCCTTAGGCATCACATTCAATTTCAAAAATTTTAGCAAAATTAGGCAAAACAAGGTGCATTTAACAACTTATCCTCGAGCAATTGGAATGCTTGTTCTTGTTCAACTCCCCATTTGAATGTTTTTATTCTTCTTGATTACTTTGGTAATGAGGGTGGCAGTGATGCTAAAATCCTTGAAAAACCTCTTGTAAAAGCTTTCTAAACCATGAAAACTTCTTACTTGAATAACACTTGAAAGTATCGGGGAATCTCTAATTACTTTTGCTTTCTCTTCATCAACAGAAATACCATTAGAACTTACAATAAAACCTAAGAAAATCAATTTATCGATGCAAAAGGTGCACTTTTTCAAGTTAGCAAATAAATTTTCCTTCCTAAGTACCTTTAAAACTTATCTAAGGTGTAAAACATGCCCATCTAACTTCTTAGTATAAATTAAAATGTCATGAAAATAAACTATAACAAATTTATCAATAAAAGCATGCAAAACATGGTTTATATATCTTATAAAAGTACTAGGTGCATTAGTTAAGCCAAATGGCATAACCATCCATTTATAAATATCATGCTTTGTTTGGAAAGCAGTTTTCCATTCATCACCTTCTTTCATTCTAATTTGGTGATAACCACTTTTCAAATTAATTTTAGATAAAATGCAAGAACCATGTAATTCATCCAACATATCATCTAACATAGGAATAGGATAACGATATTTTACCATTATATTGTTAATGGTGTGACATTCTACACACATTCTCCAAGTTCCATCATTCTGAAGCACCAATAACATAGAAACGACATATGGATTCATACTCTCCCTAACATACCCTTTTTCTAAAAGTTCATTTACTTGCCTTTGAAACTCCTTTATCTTTTTAGGATTACTTCTATAGGTAGGTCAGTTTGGAATGGAAGCTCCGGATACAAAATTAATCTGATATTCTATTTCCCTAAATGGCCACAATCTAGATGGCATCTTCTTAGGAAAAACATCCTCGAACTCCTGCTACAAAAACATAACAGTACTATGTAAAACAGGATCATCATAGTTAACCAAATAATGTAAATAAGATTCTTTATACATAACTATAACTACTGGCTTTTTACACATGAAAGCTCTTTTTATATCTCTCTATTTTGTATATATGCAATTTTTATTTTTTCTCTCTTTGGCCTTTTGCTCTCTCTTATTTTTATTTTCTCTACTCTCGGCCTCATTTCTTTTTACAGTCTTTTTCTTTTTCTTTATCAAATAATTGTTTTTAACTACACATGGTCTTCAAAAACCTCCTTTAGTTTGAGTGGCTTTAGTGTGATGTTTCGGTCCTTGTGGTGAATGTGATCCTATTCATGCAGCCATGGTGTGTGGTGTCTTTGTCAAATTTCCATGGACAACCTAGAAGCATATGCCTAGCTTACATTGGCACTACATCGTATAAGACTTTATCTTCATATCTCCTAATTTGAATAAGGACCTTTACTTGCTTAGTCACCTTCATCTCTCCATTATCACTCAACTATTGAAGCTTATAAGTATCGGGATGCTCAATGGTTAGTAAACCAAACATTTGAATCATACAAGTGCTAGCAACATTAATACATGAACCACCATCAATGATTTGGCTACCTACCTTATCATTAACCCAATATCTAGTATGGAAGATATTCTCTTTTTGAGCTTGATCTTCATCTTTGCAGACTCTCAATATCCTCCTAGCAGCATAGAACTCTCTAGGTGGTACAACCTCTCCCTCATCTATATCGTCAAGTGGTAGCATATCATCGTAGTCGGATTCATCATCATCTATCTCGATGTCACCACTTTCTCTAATTACCATAACCCTCTTATTTGAGAGTTGGCTTGCAATATGACCCCTATCTTGGGACTTAAAACATTTGATATCTCTATTTTGAGAAAGGATAGTTTCAATTTTACCTTGCACCATGGGTTTGGTAGGCTCAGATTTGGCTCGGCTCTAGGCTTGAAAACCATCCTCTTCTCTTACTTCTTGGGGTAATTCAGTCTCCAAGTGTTAGGTTTAAAGGATGATGACTGTGCGTTTCCCCTCTTTTTAAGTTGCAGCTTAATTTTAGCAGCTTTTTGTACCATCTCATCAATCATCACATAATGTTGCAACTCCACTACATTTGCTATCTCACAGTTTAGCCCATTTAAAAACCTAGCTATCGTTGCCTCATGATCCTCCTCTATATTGGTGCAAATCATAGTGATCTCCATCTACTTATAATAGTCCTCTACACTACAATTGCCTTATGTAAGGTTTTGTAGCTTTTGGTATAGATTCTGTAATAGTGGCTCGAGACAAACCATTTCCTCATTATGGCTTTCATCTTATCTAATATTCCAATAGGACTTTCTCCATTCTTTTTCCTACTTATGCACAATTAATTCCACCAAATAATAGCATAATCAGTACACTTAATAACGACAATCTTTACCTTTAGGGTTGAGAGTGGAATCAGCAATCAAAAACTAATTCCATTTTCTTCTTCCAGTCCAAATATGCCTTGGGATCACTCTTCCCTTGGAATGTAGGTATCTTAATTTTTATTCTACTAAAATCACTATCTCCACTCCTATCCCGACCTTGGCAGGATGTTAAAGTGCCAACTTCTTCATCTTTGAATTTTTCTTCTTGAAATGTTTCAAAAGTCGACCTTCTTTGTGGTGTGTACACCTTCCATTCTCCTCTTCCACGACCTTGGTTGGGCATTCTTGAGGGTGGCTTTTGCAAGAAAATCTCCATCTGGTCCATTCTATCATGCATTGGCTCCAATTCATTCTTTATTAATATCTTAAGCTCCTTTATCATGGCTTGCATCATAAATTTTGGATCAAAAGTAGTTTCATCTTGACTAGTTTCTTTACCATGATCTTGAGATATATTTCTGTAAAATTTGGTTAATGTCAAGAAATATCCTCACTCAGTCCCTCACGTGTTTCACACAGAAAAAAAAAATTGCATTTTCAACCACTTGTGTTTCACTCAAGTATTTGGCTTTTTCTGTAATAAACTCTTTTGCCTTTTTCCACTCTAATTTATTCACTAAGTTCTTATTAAACTAATTACAAACAAGCCAAACTTTTCTAGCAATAGTTCAAAAACTTGATAATTAATTCAAGAGTAGAAAGAAATATAGAATAGCAAGATAGGCAAGGATAGAAAGAAATATAAAACAGCAAGATATGAAAGCAAACAAATAAATGAATCAAAGGGAATAAAGAAAGAATAATAAGAAATAATATTGAGAATTTTTGAATTTGATAACAAAGAATTTCATACGTACTAATAATCAACTCCTAAAATATTGGCTTCCCAAAAATTGAAACAACAAATAAATGTAAATCAAACCACAAAAAACTGGATTTTTTTTTTCAATTCTTTTCTTTCTTTGTTCTTTTATTTATATATATATATATATATATATATATATATATTTGTCTAAGTTGTGGAAACAATAAATAATGGCAATCAGAATGACGAAAATACTAATAGGGAGGTAAAGTAAGCAAGAGAAACCAAAATCTTTTTTTTTTTTTTATGTAAGGTGTGGAGACACAAAAAGATTTAGAGATTCAAGGGGGGGAAGCAATGTAAACCAAGAAAACAAAAGAAACACAAAAACACAAGAGATTAAATGCAATGAAAAATCAAAGAAACAAAAATAATGATAACAAACCTAATTTTCGAATAAGCTCTGATACCAAATTGATACACACTTAACCCTTAAGAATAAAGTATGTAAGAAAAAAATATAGATCGTCTAAAATTAGATTATGGATGGAAAACCTCGACCCACTATCTATAAACAGATAGGAACCTTTGTATGTGAGATACCACAATTGGTTATAGAAGAACCAATTGATAAGTCTAAGAACGCCACAAGTAAAGCTTGGTAGGTCCTCAAAAGTTCACAAAGAACATAGAGAATAGAAGGAAAAAAAATTAGAAGGAAACAATAACAAATGGGAAAAAAAATTGTGGCTAAATTTAACTAGGGTAATGAATTTGATCCTCTTTCACATTAAATACATTCCACCAACTTTTTCAATGAATTTAATCCTATTTGATGTTAAATATATTTGACGAACTTTTTTCAATAAATCGAGTCCTATTTTATGTTAAATACATTCCACCAACTTCCACCAAAATGGTTTGTTTCTTTCTCTCTCTTATGTCATTACAACATTATAGATGTCATCACAACATTATACACATGAGCTTTCTATGGTATCTCTTATTTGTGTGTCACATGCTTGAAGTAAGTTGACCATGGCTTAACCACCTTTAGTAATAATGTTAGGGTTTTCTACCATTGAAAATAATTCTTGTAACAATTCATTGAGTGCCTCCTTGAACATCTTGGCTCGTGATCCTGCAATAAATCCTTGAATAGCCTCTAACAAATCTTTGTTCCATTAGATAGCCTAGTCATGTCCTCATCAAGCATTTAGTATAACTCTTAAAATATTTAATAATGTTTGCTATTAAATTCTCATGAGGGTGGGCATCGATTTGGGTTAGGTGGTTTTGAGCTTTTCTAAACCTAATCGAATTGGGCAATTTGGTTCAAGTTGAAACCGAACTAAACTGATAAAGAGGGTGAAACAGAATCAACCTAGAATAGTTTGGTTTGATTTGGATCATTGGTTTATCACTGTCTAATTTTTGTTATCCCCAATTTCGAAAGAAAATTTGAAATGCATGCTACATATCAAATAACATCCAAATGGAATTAGATGTGATGAATTTCAAAGGAAAAACTAAAGACTATTGAAAGAATGAATGGATGAAAGATTACCAAATAGATCTATAGGCTTGAGTGGTGTGAAAAGTTATGTGTTTGTTGTTGTTTCAAGAACCCACAACCTTAAGCTCTTAAATGCCAAGATGCCAAGCATACAAGGAGCACGAGATTTGGAATTTTCATGAAAAAGAGATGCAACTAGATATTAAACAGATGATGAGCACCAGATGTCAAGTTGTGAAGAAGAGATGTCAAGCAAAGAGATTGTAAAGATATCTTGATGCCATTGATGATCAAAGAGTCAAGGATGTTATTTGGTGGAGAAAAGATGGTGGTGCCATTTGGTGGAGAATAGGTAATGATGGGGCCTAAGAATTTTTTGTTTCTCAAATTATTTCTTTTATTATTTTTAATGTAGAAATAAGATTTTGATTTAATTTTTTCTTAAAAAGGTGGATGAATTAAACAATCAAATAATGAATCTAAAGGATATGATCTTGTGGTTAAAAATTAACCGAATTAACTATCAATATAATAATAAAAATAATTTTTAAAATTATATCTATAAATTTAATTCAGTTTGGTTTGGGTTGGATCTGTTTGAAAATAAACCAACCTGTAAACTAAACCGATTATATTCAATTTATTAGAATTAAAACTGAATCAAATGTATAGGCTCTAAAACCGAACCAAATTACATTAGTTTAGCCAGTTTCTTCAGTTTGGTTTGATTGGTGCCATTCCTAATTCTTGTATTTAATTGGCCGTTACAAATGTTTTCCATTAAATTTTTGTAATTTAATTGGTCATTACCAATTCATTCAAAACTTGCAATTCCCAAATTAAAAAAGCAATTAACAAGCCATTAAAATGGTTTTTATAACCATTAAATTAGTTTTTAATACCAAACTTTTTCAACAATCCCCCACATGAATGAATTTGAAAAAATGACTGAAAAAGAAACTTGAGATCTAAAACTAAAAGAAAAAGACTTTGGTGATAGAGTTCTATGGTCAAAATCTGCATAGGATAGATGAGTGTTACGTATTGAACCTTCCATTGTAAGAATATATTTCTTTTACTGACTAAATGATAGACGTGATGTCCTTGAAACCTTATATCATTTGTGTAAATGATTATGTACCTCAAATAGGAATCTTTTTTTGCACATGTCAATTCTCACCGTTATGCTCATTTTGACCATAAACATCTCCATGATTCTAAGAGTGTTTCTAAAGAATTGAACTCATACAATTCTCTTTTGAAATGGCCTTACTTCATTCTTACATAGGTAAATTCTTATCTAAGAATAACCCACATTACTTCACTTATATTCTTCCAATGGATAAGAATTATTAACAGCATAACTTAACTTTTCTCAATAGACATCAATGTTTCATCACAGGAATGAATAAGAGGATAACCCCCACAGTAATCTAACTCAATCTTGACAGTTTAGTCATTTCATTGAACCTAGATCTTGTGATCTCCGTTCAACTAGTTTAGGTATCCATTATATCGATTTTTTATTCTATAGGTTTTAGTCTATTCCCTTCAATGGCATCTCGATTAATCTTTATTCAACTGTTCGGTTATAGGATCCACAATATTATCCTTTGAATTTACATTGCCACCAAAGACAACTCTAGTTGAAAATAACTGCCTTGCAGTATTATATCTAAGACATAAATGTCTAGAATACCATTCTGCCTCTTCACTACATTTATCCATAGCAATGAACTCATCATCCATTAGGATTATCAAGCAAGTACTTTAGTACTCTTACAATTCATTTCTAGTGATTATTATTGTGTATCTACTTAGTTTGCTAATTGTCTAGACTATGTCTCATCTTGTACAATTCATCAAGTACACCAGACATCCAATCACCTGGAATACTTCACTTAAGATACATTTTCATCTTTGTTAAGTTTCTGTGTAAGTCTCGACTTTCAATCACCTGTAATACCCCATTTAAAATAATTCTTATCTTTATTGAGTTTCTACATTTATCTGAGATTTAAAAATTATGCTCAAGAAACCAACTAACGTTACTATTATGTACATACCCCATGAAGATGCAATCAATGGTTTTCAAATCTTTTTTTTTTTTTTTACCTATTTTGGTGTAGGTATAAACACTTTAGCAAGATACCCCCACATTCATTGGAATTTTCAAAAAGATTGTCATCATTTCCATAGTTTCGTTAGGATTTCTTTCCCCTTCTTGAAAGGTAATTTACTAATCAAATGGCTTCACCAACATCACATTTGCATCCATTATTTTTTCATATTTCACTTTTACTTTTAGCAAATACACATAACAGTTATCACCAAAACACTTTTAAAAATGAATTATTCAAATTTCAAAAATTCTAAAACGAATTATAAGTGCTAAAATATAAAATTACAAATAACATAGACTTGAAGGCAAATAAATGAAAACAATATTCATTTACCTTAGTTTGTCTCCTAAAACAAACTATCATAATTTTTAAAATAAAGCATAGTATGTTTCATGGTTCTATTATTCTCACAGCAATCTCGTGTTATTACAAGTGCTTATTTTCCAAACCATAGATCTTTGAAGTATTTTAAGCCCATTTCTCCCATGCTTCTTAAATTCATATGAATCAACAATACTACAGTTTGCCATACTCCTTTACGTATACGTCATTCTTCCATAGAATCTATCTCACACAGGAATCTAGTAAGGTTTTAAGTTGATTGTGTCAATAACATCATCTAAAAGATCATTATATTCATATGGTATAGAATAAGAAAACCTTGAATTGTTAACCCTAATGTCAAAGGACCATAAATTAGAAGTTGAAAATACATGCATTTCATAATTTTAATGTGCGTAAGAATGTTATGCTTATGTTTCTTCTTATAACCCATGTAATAGTCATAGGTTAACGGCTCTAGAAGAATGGATGACATGTTCATCTTTCACCATGTCTGAAAAATTATAGAATCAAAATTTAATAATTGTTGCTAAATTAAATATTGCAAAAAAATAAAATGTCAAAGATAAAAATAAAAATGAGAAAAATAGCCAATTTTTATTTTTTTTTCTTAAAAAAAACCTCTCTAATGATGTCATCACACTGATGTCAACGTGCTGACATCTGTGTCCTTGCCAACTAAATCATCCCATTTACAACCTGCTAACTTGGCCTAACCCGTGACCAAAATGACATCATCTTAAAGCTTCTTCAAGCTCTAACCGGATCATCAGTCGTGAGTTAATTGTAAGTCTTATGAGCTTTATAGGATGCAAGACAAAAAAAAGCAAAATCATTGAAAAATACACTAAGATAGAGTGGGCTGACCAATGGGTAGATCGGTGTAAAACTACCAATGTACGTTTAGGCAAGTGCAAGGCACTGGCAAGCTAACTTAATTGGCAAAGGCTACCTAGTATCTAATATTACATTGTTCGGATGTGGAATTGTGATGATTCAAATGTAAGGATAGTCACTTTCTTAACTACTGAGGCCTTTTCAAAGTCGTTGATTCCAGGGTTCGAAAGAATTTTGAATTAAGCATGCTCTAGTGGAAACAATCTCCAGATGAGTGACCTATGGAAAGTCTGAGCGAAAAATCCAATATTGTTTGGAATATGATGGCTAAATTAGAGACAATATCGATTAAGTATAAGAGTGGGGCACCAGTGATGAAATGTTACAAATGGTATCAAAGCATGTATCTGATCAAAAGTGTACTGGTAAAGATGTTGAGCCCTAAAAAATGAGTGGATTGTGATGACTGGTGGGCAGATTAATGTGAAATTGACAGGGTAATATGGGTGGGTGTGAGGTACTAATAGGTTTTATTAACTGGCAAAGGCTATCTATTGTTCAATCACACATTGCCAAAGTATGGAATGATGATTGTTCAAATGTAAAGATACTCATTCTCTAAACAAATAAGACATTTACAAAGTATATGGCTTTAGGGTTTGAAAAAACTCTAGGATAAGCATGTTCTAAAGGAAGTAATCCAAGGATGGGTGACCCTCTGAGAAGATTACACCAAAAATCTCATATCCTCTTAAGTGCAGTGGCTAAATTGGGAACGATATCATTGGAGCAAGGTATCACATTGACTTGGTTTTCACTCTCTGGCTAGCTCGGAAAATGCAATTCTGGCTACCATTTTCAACAGGGTTGGTCCCATTATCCTCATCTCATCATGAGCAACTTAAAAATGGGTTCAATTTGGCCAAAAATGTCAAAAAAAATACAACATTTGAATCCAAAAAGATTTGGCATGGGTTTACCGAAAATACAAGTTCTTGGTTTCAAATCTCGATGATATTGATAGTGATCTCTTCATCTTAGTCTGATAATCAGAACCTACTTACCAATTTAGTCCAAAAAATGTAAACAACCTTATACACAAACTTTATAGGACGTCGGTCAAGGATTTTCATGTTTCTCGAATTTTACATTACACATAAACTTGATAGGACGTCAGTCAAGAATTTTCATGTTTCTCAGATTTTACATTGTCCCATCAAATTGATTAAGCCAAAATGGTCCAGACAAGCCCGAAAATGAAATTCACAAATCAAGTTTCATGGTTTCAGGCTAAATCAAACCCCTAAGCCATCTCCCCTCTATTCAGCAATCAGTATACAATAAAGTCCAGTATCTAAAAAACCTGTGGTTTCTGATTAAATTAAACGTCCAAAAACTTGTGGTTTCAAACACAATTAAAACACTAATATTGCTCCAATCCAATTGGTAAGTCATGTACAAATAAACGTAGGAAAAACAAATGTACAAAAGTTGTACAATTTTGGGTTTTTTGGTACATACATTTAATTCTAAAATAAAAAAAAAGGGGGTATTCAGGTGAAACCCTTGGTTTAGTCTAGACATCAACAACCTACATCACCAAAACAAATTTTTTAATCAAGCTATCTCGGTTTTGTCTAATCATTGGAATCTATAGATCATCAAAGTCTGTTTAGAAACTCTTCCAAAAAATCCATTACAAATACAAAGAAATAATCTTGCGACAACTTAATCTTCCAAACATCCGTTACAAACACAAAAAAATAATCTTACAACAACTTTTAGCATTGCACAGTGTTAGCATTGAATAGAGACTAAAAGCCAGGAAAATATAAAGTCAAGAAAACAAAAATTCCAATAACACACATTAGCTTGTTGTATAAAACCCACATAAGTTCACAATACACAATGATAAAATAGTATACCATCCAGCACCTGTACACCTTGCTTAATTAATTTGTCATAAGATTGTTAGAAAATTATATAATAATATAATATACATAGTATATAGCAAGAATAAGGGGCATATTATCAATATAATATAAAAGCTTACAATCAATAACTTGGATGAAATGTTAAAATAACAATAACATTAAAAAAATATTAATATAAAAACATAGTAAAATGAAATTAGGACATAGGATTTGAACTTTGGATCTAAGATTTATCTTCCATACAATGTCTTTAAGACAAATTCACCCCCCATCGGTAGTAGCAATCCAAATGCATCTATCTTCTAGGTATAATGAACAAAACAAAAGCTTTAAATGTCGCACATTTGAGCTTCTTTTCAGTGAACTTGAAATTGTCTGAACTCCACCATACTGAAAACCCTTGGAAACCTTTAAGAAAATTTAAGAAGGATATAGAAAAAAGCTACATAACTTTTTATCCTATTATTCTTCTGCTCTGCCACAATTTTTTTGCATAGAAAGGGGATTGGCAATTTGTAGGTGTCAACCACATTAAGAAATTTAATATGGTTTTTAAAACTTTTAATAACATTTTCCATTAAATTCTCATAACTTAAATGACTTTTACAAACATTTGCTATTAAATTCTCATAATTTATTGACCATTATAAATTCATTCAAAACTTGTAATTTCTAAATATAAAACCAATTTATAGTACATTAAATTGCCATTGCAACAATTAAATTGGTTCTTAATACAAAAACTTTCCAACAACATATAAAGAACTTTGACAAGTTTTTTAAGGTGTTGATATGAAATGACAATAACAATAGTCAAGATAATATGAATACGATAATTAAAGATACCAAATTTGTATTATCATGTATTTTTTATTTATTCAATAATTGACAAATTATTGACTAAGAAATCATTCATTAGACATAAGCATACATATATATATATATATAGTCTTTTTATGGTTAGGTCGGACCTGACCAATATAGTGTGGTCCAAAAACATAGAAAAATGGCTAGCCATTGGATTCCAACTTATCACACGAACAGCTCAAATTATTCATTGTCACACGTGAAAAAAAATTGCTTGACAAAAAAATTCCTTTAACCTTCCTGGTATTCATTTCCTTTCCACTCGCACCACCGTTTCACACATACAATTTCAAAATTCCTAAATCCACCATCTCTTGCTCACACCATCGTTCCAACTCACCATGAGGACCGACTTCACCATTTCAATAATGCTTGTAAAAGTACAAAAAAAAAAAAATTAGAAAAAAGAATAAAAAAAAGTTACAAAAAAAAATTCGAAAAATGCATTGTTGTAAAAGAGTCGACTTTGGTCCCCAATTTTTTATTTTTATTTTTTATTAACTTTCAATTTTATAATTTCCAATGATGCTTGTAAAAGTATCAAAAAAGTTAGAAAAAATATTTACAAAAGTATTAAAAAAAAATTTTAAAAATTTATAGAAAAATTAAAAAAATTAAAAAAGGCACAAAAGCTTATGCTTTTGTTGTAAAAGCATCGGCTTTGGTCCCCCCCCAAAATCAATATTTTTTATTAAGTTTCAATTTTTAAATTTCCAATGATATTTGTAAACGTACAAAAAGAAAAATTAGAAGAATGAATTACAAAAGAATTTTAAAAAAATTACAAAAAAATTAAAAATTGTACAAAAGTAGACGCTTTTGTTATAAAAGTGTCGGCTTTAGCCCTCAAATTTTTTTTTGTTAACTTTCAATTTTATAATTTTTAATGATGCTTGTAAAAACAGAAAAAAAAAATAGAAAAAAGAATTACAAAAAAATTAAAAAATTTTACAGAAAAATAAGAAATTAAAAAAAAAAAAACAGGTTTGTAGCAACGGTTTTCTGAAAAACCGTCTCCAAAAGGAAAAAAAAGCCGATGTTTTTTTGTAAAAGCGTCGGCTATTTTAAAAAAGTATCGCTAAAAATTTATACAAAAACCGATGCTTTTACAAAAAAAAACGATTTTTCTACCTTTTGACAACAATTTTTAAGAAAACAGTGCTAAAAATCCTCTTTTTTTTTTTTTTTTTAAACATGCAGAAAACTAATAGTTTTAATCTCTTGCAAGAGCTGGCTGGAGCAAAATACGATAAGTTGACAATAGATGCTACTGCAAACAGAATTAATAGCTTACTTTATAAGGTAAAACCAGATTCTTTTATCTACTGAGGCTAAGTTAAAGGGTCCAAAGAGTACAGTTCATGCCAGATTCTCTTCTTGTCAGTTGAGATCACTTCGAATGAGTGGCTCCTGTGCATTGAATCTCTGTGGAATTGCATGTGGGGGGCTTGATCTATTTTACGAACTTGGATTTGAGGGTCCTTGGTATGATTTTATACTATTCCTTTCAAGTTAGTATTTATTGTACAGAGTACAATTTAGACATTGTTTTCACCCGTCCTCAAGAATGTGGCCGATGGTGTCGTTATTGTCAAAGAAGCTAGGGGACTTGTATATGATCCATAAATATTAAACTTCATATGCATTCATTTTCTTTCCACTTTCCTTAACAACGAGAATATAAAAGACTGTAGAGAAATTAGAATACTTCCAACATATGCATTTCCAAAGGTAAGAAAATGGTCAAATTCTATTAGAACCTTGCTGTGAATTTTTTTTTTTTTTTTAATTCTTGCTACCAAAAATGCTTCAATTACTGCCGAGCGGGAGCCGTGGTGTCAAGTGGGAAGGGAATTTCGGCAATTTTTCTCACATGAAGGAATTTTAAATCTAAACAGTTCATGTTTAAGGTTTTAAATCCAATGGCTACAATTTTTAACATGTTTTTGGACCGCAACATTTAGATCAGGTCGGACTTGATAATAGAAAAACTATATATATATGAATTTTTTGTATAAATATCCATGTGGGAAGCCTTTATTGGGAACTAACTATATGTTTCTAAAAATCAAACGCTTAGCCAAATATAGAGTTTGGTGGACCTAAATACCCATTTTCTAAGCATCTTAAGAAACCAAAAATTAAAAAGAAAAAAAGAATTCTAAAGGGAGAAACCCACAATTAGAGATTACCAATGTTGCTAGGTTTTATTTATTTATTTATTTTTTTTCAATCTCACCTTCTCTTTTCTTTTCTATTTGTCTTTTTCTTTTTCTAGTTTCAAAACTCTTTTTCTTTTTTTTTCTTTTTTTTTTTCTCTCTCTCTTAATTTCTGTGATTCTTATCTCCATTGCTCTTACACACACACACACACACACTCTTTTTCTTTTCTTTTTTTTTTTTTTCTCTCTCGCTTAATTTCTGTGATTCTTATCTCCATTGCTCTTACACACACACACACACACACATATATATATATAATTGGGTAAAAACTTTGTTTTTCTTTTTTCAATTTCATTACGTTGGTCAATTTGATTTTCATATATAAGTTGTAATATAGTGGACAATTCATCGATTTTCATATAAAAACTGTTCATTTCTTCAGTAGCCAGAAGTACTTTATTCTCATAAAAGAAACTATCATCATGGATAAACAAGGCCCATTGAATATCTATCTAAAATGTATTGAAATTCATAATCATTTGAAATCTGATTATGAAACAAAGAAAAAGAATTGTCGAAAGAATAAATAGTAGTATAGGATTGGTGATATTAAATATAATTACATCCACAAATGTTAACTCTTAGATAATTTTTATATTTATGAAAAAATATAGATAAATTTCGTAAGAGCTCTTTAATCGTGGTCATTTATGAAGGGGGGGGGGGGGGGGGGGGGGGGGGGGGGGAAACTCCATATTATACATTAGGTGAATAGATGAATCACAAAGTTATCCTCTTGATCCACAGTTTAATCCTGTAAATACCAGTATTTTTATATTTCATTTTATTTGAAAATGAGACATACTGAATACTAACAAATAAAAAACAATAGGAGACAAAAACAATGGAAGTCTTGCCATAAGAAGTTTTGGGGAACAGTGATGATGATGATTATTATTATTATTAACATTGCAACTGGCAATTACTAGTTGCTAACAACCAGCTTGTATGAATCCCAATTTCTGTTGGATTAACTTGCTTCAAAACTCTTTTAAGCCAAAAAAAAAAAAAAAAAAAAAAAAAAACTTGCTTCAAAACTCGCACAGCCACCTAGATTTATATTAATTTTAATTTTTTCTCTATCTGCTTTAAATTATTAGTTTTTGACCAAGGAAAACAACAAAGAAACCTGCTATTGGAATCTTTCCTGCTACCTTCAAGTCCCTTTTTTTTTTCTTTTTCCCCCCTAAAAAAACAAATATGTGCATCAAGAATCTACACAGAATGCGGAATTGGCATGTTGCAACTCATGAACAATTAAAAATTCAATTAGATAATTAATACTCTGGCTCAATATTTTTTAGATAATTTTTTTCTTAACACTAAAATATTGCATAATTAATATTCCATTATATATTTAAGATGCTAACTAAAATAGCAATAATTTTCAAACGAAATTATATTTTTTCAAAATATATATATATATATATATATATATATATATATATATATTTTTTTTTTTTTTGGGGACAAAATATGAAAAGAAGGCACCATTATAATATTATTGTGGCATTTCCATTCTAACATATATTAGAGCCTTATCATGAATAAGACATGTATCATCAGAACATGAAAAAGATACACACACACACACACACACACACACACACACACACACACACATATATACATATATAAGTTAGGCTTACATCAAGATGATTTAATGGTTTTAATATCAAATTTTTCATTATTAATCTTTTAATCATGTCAATGATTAGAATTTAAAATTTAAAAAGTAATTAAAGATTAATTTAGTGATATATTAGACTTCGTTTAGGAAAAATAAATTTTGTTGATATAGTAATTAATAAATATAATTTTAAATTTAAGCCTTTAATACAATTTAAAAATTGAATAAGTCTTGATTTTGAGGAGATAATTTGAGGCTGGCTGATAGATAGATTTTCTCTTATTAAAATGTTATGATGATTTTCCCATTATGGCCTCACATATAAGCCCTAATATTACTTTAAGGGTTAAGATTTACTAAAAAATCAAAAATAGGGTCTATAATTTTGGGAAGAAAAAAAAAAGAAAAAAAAAACAAATAGAGAGAAGTTCTTTTATTCTAGCTTATTGGAAATTATCACATTATCTTTGCTATGTGCAATCAATAAAGGAATAGAATATGGTTAGGATTTAAATAAACCCGGATAAAGTTCACTTTATTATTTTAAAATTTTAATATTTCACCAAACTCATATAGTTCATCAAAATATCTTTGAGTCTCAACATTTGAAGTATTCTATGGCTAATAGTAAAAAGTTTTACCGGAAAATTATTAGGAAATCCTAACAGGAGATCGACACATATATAAACATTAGCAAATTAAGCCTGGAATTTTCTTCTTCTTCTTTTGTTGAATATTTGATGCTAAAATTAGTTTCTACTTATTAGAGATTAATTATCATGTTTGACATAATTTCTAATGATGTTTTTAGCTTTTGATATTTAAAATGAAAAATGTCATTCACTAGTGGGACCTGCATACTAAATGGTAATCTAAATTGTTATCATTAAAGAATTCATTTTTATGGTTTTAGAATAAAAAATAATAAAATAAAATGCTTCAATTAAAATTTATCACATTGGTTATTGTTATCAATGATAATAAATAGCATGACTCATTTAAAAACAATTTCTAAAAGTATTTGAATAGTATACTAGAAGAACTTTAGGCTTCCAAAAATAATGAAAACCAAAGTCAAGGAAGTGTTATACCTTTGATCAAAGGCTTGATCACCATAAGGAAGATATGGCTGTACACAAATTA
The DNA here is from genome assembly GCF_031755915.1 of Ziziphus jujuba. Taxonomy (NCBI): domain Eukaryota; kingdom Viridiplantae; phylum Streptophyta; class Magnoliopsida; order Rosales; family Rhamnaceae; genus Ziziphus; species Ziziphus jujuba. The sequence goes on from NC_083384.1 coordinate 24,720,136, forward strand.
TTTGCTCAATGCAAATGGATCCGCTATTCGAAGTTGATGGAATACACCCATTTCTATCCCTCCAACTTTCTTTAATTATTAAAAAAACAAAAACAAAAAACCAATGACGGTGTTAAAAGCTCTTATAAAGAAATATAAGAAGTTATATTGTAGGGATGTTTTGATATATTGTCTATTTTTTAAAGGTAGATTTTCCAAAAAAGAATTTGTTGATTTTGAAAAGAAGAGGGTTTCGCAAATTTAGTTTGAACCCCCTTTCCAAAATAAAATAATAATACTAACAACAACAACAACGATAATGATAAGGTTTTTGGCACTGTTGTTCGGAATTTTCACAAGAACTTATTAGATTCAATCATTTCAAGCTCCAAAATTGTTAGACCCAAAGTTTCAAGCTCAAGGCATTCATTGAGCCATGCTGTTTTTGAATTATTTCTAAAACTATTTATCCGCCAAGTTTTCATTGATATGTTGTTTGCACAATCCTAAACAAATTATGAATAATATTAGAAATACTATTTAGTCTATCAAATTATTTATCAAGTATACATGTATCATTATTTAATTAGTTAACATATTAATATACCTTAAATATGAAACTTTGAGATGATCATTATTTGATTGGTTTATATTTAATTACGATAAGTGTAATTAATATATATATATATATATATATATATCTCGATTTGGATTGAGTTTGGTTGGATAAAAAAGAGCCCAAACTTGCAAACTGAATCGATTTTATTAGTTATTATATGTCATAACTCAAACCATGTCGCAAAAGTGTATAAAACCATAACTGAATACTTTAGTTCTATTGCATTGGGTTGGTTTGGATTTTATCCATCCCTATTTTATATTGATGAATGTTTTTGCTTGAACTACTCTTGTACTTTCAAAGTTTTATAATTTAGTCTTTTAATTTTTTGACTTAGTAATTTAGCCTTTTTTCAACTTGTTACAGCTTGGATTTTTTTAACTTTTGATTAATAGGGTTTAACAACTTCCTTGCTTGATTAACATTAACTTCATCAAATTTCAATATAGAAGATACTAAATTTCAAAGTTATAAAAGTAATTCTATAAATCTGCATTTTTAGTATTTTATAATTTAAAAATTGTTACAATTTTATATCACTCAAGTGAATAGGACCAACTTTTTAAAAACAAGTTTAATATTTTACATTTTAGTATCTTCAAATTTAAAAGTTGATACAACCTAATACCAAACTCAAGAAATGATAATTAGACCATATAGTTAAAAGTCAAACAAAATCCAAATAACAACGTATTAAAAATTTAAAAGTCTAAATTATTAAGTTAAATAGTTGAAGATATTGCAAAACTTTGAGAGTAAACTATCAAAGTGTAATTAACCTTATTGTTTTGTGATTTTTTTTTACTACCAAGTCACTCTATCACCCTTTTCTTTTATGACCCCTTTTGTTTTGTGATTTTTGCGTAAATATCTTTGTTAAAGTAAAATATATCCCATCGTACTTCATTTTTGTTGCAATGTCACCCAGTTTGTACATAATTTTTTAAGTTTTCACTTGTAAGTAGTCACATCTTCTTGTAAATGCGTTCATGCAAAATATAATTGACATTTTATATTTTACAAGCCCTATTGACATGCGAAAATTCTAAAAATTACGTAAGGGGTGACATTGCAATAAAAATGATATGTGAGGCGATGTATCTGTAATTTCCAAAACTGCAAAGACATATATGCTAAAATTGGAAAAATTAACATAAGTGCTATTTTCATAAACTCCCCCAAGCTTATATGATGTTCAAACCTTTTTTTTTTTTCCAATTACTAAGGGTATATTTAAATAAGATTAGTAATTCCTAATATAAAAAAGTGTGGAATAAAATAGTTATTCTTGTTCTTTAATTTGAGAGCAATAATGGAATATAATATTGAATAAACGAAAAAGGACAAGAAAAATTGTGCAAAAAGAGTGCGAAGTGTAAAAAAATAAAATAAAAGAATAAAAATTTAGGGAAAAAAACAAAAAAAAAAAAAAAAACAACAACAACAACAATCTAAGTAGAGTATTTTTCTATTTATTTATTTTAAAGAATAGAAATTGAGATTCCATAGAATAAATAAATTCAAATTTAAAAAATCCAACCAAATAAAAAAAATTAAAATTTTAGGAACGTATATTATATTTCACGATTTAATCCATAAACCAAACATATTCTAACTATATGAAAAATTTAAACTCAAAATTATTGTATAAAAAACACTAAATTTGGTATTTTTTTCATTATTGTTATTATTATTATTATTACAATTTGGAGAAGTTAGGATTTCCACCAAAGTAAAGATTCAAATTATCGATGTGAAAGTATATTTTTAGTTTATGATTGGATTAAGTCGATAAATTATTTTAGCTAGTTGTCGCCGTTTCAAACACATGTTACCTTTGATTAACCCAAAACTTATTTACAAAGTGAACTGTTACTTGGTATTGGTTCATCGGTGGGCTAAGCCCAACAAGAAAATTGCTGTCCAAGAGTAGCATAAGAAAGTGTTCTAAATTCCAAAAAGAATACATGGTAATTTAAACAAGTTGGATCTTTTGTCCCAAAAAAAAAAAAAGAAAAAGGTTGGATATTTATGGATGAAAATGAATAATAAATCTTTATGAATATAAATGATGTTAAAGTCCAAGAACCAAAAGGAAGTTGTGCATAAGAGCTACACATGCCCAAGTTGTTAAATTTCATTATTTTCAAAGATATGAACTCAAATTAGGCTTTGCAGATTTTTAAGGTACCAAATCCATTGTATCATTTCCATATCAAATTAGAGCTTTGCATATTTTTGAGTCAATATCAAATTAGGGATTCAAAGACATGGATTAGTACCTTAAAAACTGCCAAATCCATTATATCATTTCAAAGATATGAAAACAATGTTTAAAGTCCTCATTAGACACCGAAAGAACATGTACCTTAATTGCTATTATATTATTGTTTTGGGGGTTGAGATTCAATTGCTAGTGAATCAATTTACTTTAAAAAAAAAAAAAAAATTGCTGGAGAATCAAAACAAGTAGAAAATGCCAAATGGTATTTGATAGATATTATTTTGCTTAGCAGCCAAGATGACAAACTGAAGCAGAGTCAAACTTCGCCGACTTAATTTGTTGAATTCAGTTTGCTTAGTAATTTAGAAAGAAAAATATGATATAAGAGATAGGCATAGGCGCATAGCACTAGATAATGATGTCTGTGTGTCTTCCACTAAAGTTTGTTATACTCTTTGTTGTATCTTAAGGGTCAACATTGACTTTGATTTTGCCTTAACAACTACCCGGCAGGTAAAGCTTTAGATTGTCCAAATCAATCCCAATAGAAAAATTCAAATTTATTCAGTGAAGCAAGGCAACATTTCTGAAATTTGTTAATTATCTGGAGTGTTTGTCTGTCAAACTATTTGTTTTGAGTGGTTTTGGTGACTTAAAATTGTGATGATAGTGGTTCGCATTTGACATATTTCTACCAACAAACATTGTTTTGCTGGGTATAGATGAAACTACTTTTACCAAAAAATTAGAAAAAAAAAAGAGGTCAAAATAAGTACTACCTCCTCTTCTTCTTCTATTATTATTATTATTATCCCACTAACTTTGAAGCAAATAGCGATCATTCTAAATTTAAATAATGGGTTTTTGATTGCGTAGAATTGTGACAAATGGCAAACCATGGGTTTGTAGCCAAAAACTAAAGAAAATAGGAACATTAAAGATTCAACAGTAGTGTACAGCATTTATGCTGTTATTACAGAGTAGGAAAAGGACAACCAGATATATGTTTATTTTTATATACATTTAAAATTTTGTTGCAATGCGTGGTGGTCTAAATTTTGATGGAAATCGTTTGTCCAATTATATGAATCTATCTGTGAATTACATATGATCGAATGAGAATTTTCACAATTATATATATTCCGATGGTCATCATCCATCGAAGAAGAATTGTATACATTTATATATGATTCTTTAACTGAGAGAATAAGCAAACAAAAATAGAAAAAAGCAAGAGAACAAGGCCATCCTAGAAGATTGGAACTTATTGAGAGCCATGTAGAAGCTACAATTACATATAGCGGATGTTTATCAGAATTGAAAGTTCATGACAACTAACTAAGCACAAAGATTATACTGTACTATGTTTTTATCATAATCAGGCTAAGAATCTGCTTTATATATACATATACCTTTGAAATGAGGGTTCAGATAATTAAATATACCTTTCTTACACATTTTTAGTAAGCACTCAGGAAAAGGTCAAGAACAAGAATAAAAAGATTATATTATGCTAAACTATATATATATATATATATATATAAAGATTTCAGCTTTCACTGGACCAATAATGTGTAAAACCAAAGCTTTCCTTTTATTTGATTCCATATGTAAAGACAATATAGTTATTTAACAAAATGGAAACTTAGCTAGTTGGCTAATTTTTATTATCTTTGCCATTGATTGCTTAGATTGGAGAGAAGATTACAATGATAATAAGACCACATATAAAACTCAGATAAATATTTATATAGAGTTTTGGTAACATTTTTTTTTTCGTTTTTTTATACATATTTGATGACAAAACTTGCTGATTTGTAATATGCAGATGCCTTGATAACTTAATAGCAAAGTAGCCAACTACACATTATCTGGTTTTCTGAGCATAAGGTTTATGCAAACCAAACTCCATGGAACGGGTCTGCTAATTAAAAAATTTCTGGACAAACATATTTATTAGAGAGACTTAATGGGAAACGGATATTGAGAGATTTTCTCAATGTCAACTTAATACTATTAACACTAATGAGTTGGGAAAGCATATTTTTGGCTGGTAAGCTACATGTTACATCAGGCATATCCATAAAAAGAAGATCTAAGCAAAGTTTGGAAGCTCTTTTGAAATATCCCTCCAAAAGTCAAGGAACAAATGCTCCATGGCAGGTTCAGCACTGTGTACATTTATTCTGCATGAGGTGGATACATTCTTAGTCACCTCGTTTTCCACTGCTTTACTGGGAAGTACATATATATCTAATTTCTTAATTACTCTTAAATCATTTATATTATTATTATTATTATTATCCATGAAAAATATTATTATTATTAATATTGTTTTCACTGTTTTATTTTTATAAACTCTCCTAATTTATAAAAAAAAAAACATACTACGTATCGAATGTTAAAACGACGTCCTACTTAGATTTTTATTTTGAAATTTTTAATTAACATATCATTTGGTAATGTGTTGATTTTTTGTTTTTGATCTTTTTTTTTACCTAATTGTATGTAATTAATTAATCTAAAATACTTGTTCTTGTGTGCTTGTGATATAATTTATAAGCCATCTCAATTAAATACAAAGTTAAGGGGGAAAAAATAACATAAACTTAAAATTGAATGCAATTTTAAATTGCATTGGTTCTTAAATTTAACTTTTTCCATTTTGAAAATTTATTATTATTTGATATATCTAATAACTTTTAATAACGCCTAACACGCACTAATAAACATTTAGAATGAGAAACTCTTTTTTCGAAGAATTATACATAATTAGGTTAAAAAATACAAAATCAAAAAACTAATAAACCAATGACATATAATCATATTATCCATCTATTATAAACTGGGAAATAATTTATTCAAAAAGGAATAGTCATAAGTAGAAAACAATATTTAAACTGCATAAATATGTTGATGGGTATGCAAATGGGGCCCATAGAAAGGAATTAAACAATGGAGTGGACAACTTGGAGTCGGACATACATGCGGCAGAAGAGATAGAGACAAGGTCCCAAGAGAAAGACTTTGTGTTTAGTTTAAACTTTTAAAGTTGTAGTGTAAAACCACAGTATACGACAAAACTGGCTGATCAGAAAATTTAGAATCATCGGTTTGATATCACATTACATGTTAAAAAGCATTCATTGGAACGTCAACGCTACAAAGAATTGCAACTGGAAAAAATAAAAATAAAAAAAAGTTCCAAGTGGGCATTGTTTGATAGATTCTAATTACAAACACTAAAGGACTAACAATTAATAGCCAAGATTCTTGTTCAACTTTGTTTATTTTGTACCATTCTTTGGTCTAACACCGGCAGCTTACATTTTTTTTATGTAATTATAAATAATAATCAAATTTCGAAATGTTAAGGAGTTAGTCATACTGATGGGTCACTTTGAAATAATAAAATAGTAAGGGATTAAGCTTTATTTTATTGTTATTATTATTATTATTTTCATATTTTTCATTTAATTTGTTGGTTTGCTACAAAAAAAACAATAGCTTTATAAATGTCACTAATCACTATGCAACTTATTACTTGGCCGAGAATCCCCTCAATAACATTTAAGACAAAACGGAGGACAAATTATGTACAACTTTACAGCAATTTATTATTGGGCTAATTCTTTAGACTCTTCCTATAACTATCTGCTGTAAAGAGTCGGCTTAGAATGTGTCATTTCCTTCCTTTTTTTATTTTTTAGTGTTTTTGATGTGTATATTAGATAAAAACATGGAGGGAATAATTCGATTTATTGTGGACATTAATAAGATACCTTCCCACACGTTTCGCATAACCAGGAACTTCAAAAGTTGTATGAATGAGGAGGTTAGTATCATAAAAATCCTTAGACAAGCATAAAAGAGATTCCACTATTGCAAGGGAAAACAACTAATTCCGGTAAACAAGACAAGTCTCCCTACGAAGCAGTACTTTGTTGGATTCTCCAATCAAACTCTTTTAATATATTATATATATCATGTAACATGTGATTTAAATTTACATCACATCGATAAGATGATTTTACAACTATTATTTGTTTTACTATCATTTTTTTAGGTTAATTAAGAGTTACAGATCTAAAAATATATTGATAATTTATTAGACCATATAAGTTTATTTACTTAAATAATATATATATATATAAAATAAAATTTATATATATTTGAATTACTTCAAGAGTTTAAATTTAAAATTGCATTAATGTATTTTTAAATCTCAATTTTTGAAACAGTTTAAATATCAATACAAAATATTCTAATACTAAAATCATCGTGTCAATCTAATATAAATCTAATTATATATGTATAGATTAAACATATCATATGACAAGGTAATCAATTTTTTTAAAATTTTGAGTTTGGTTTTTGCACACTAGTTTTGCTAACTTCTTGGATTAATTTTTGTTGTTTAGGGGGATGCTGGCAATTTGTTCTTTAGTATAATACCAAATTCAGAGAGTTGGGCGGTTTGGCTAGTGTTGCTTTGTCTTTGTAGTAATAGATCGAGAGCTCATGGCATTTGACTTAAAAGCTTGGAAAGTACATAAAAATATCAGTATAAAACAGAGGCAACTGCAAATGGATAAAAACGGGCTCATTGTTTCTTCTCCTTTCATTAAATTAGAATATAGCCCCAAAAAGGCATATTTAATTAATTACCTTTTCTTCAACCCAAACAATTTTTTTTTTTTTAACATATGGAAGGATAACGCTGCCAAGACTTCTTCTTTTTTTAATTACTATTAGCATGCCTAAAGAATCAAATTAACCACTAATAGCAATAATAATGGGTTCAAAAGGCATTTTTTGGCTTTTGGTTATTCTTAAAGGTTAAATGTTAAGCTACAAGCCTACTCATAGAGATTCATACAAATAAAGTTTTGGAATGCATGATAGAAAGATGGGTTACATATATATTTTTATATCACTGAAATATTAATGCTTAAGTAGCTAGGATATGGTAATGTAGCCTTATGAAGCTTGGGGGTATCAAGAAATATTGGATCTCTAGAAAATTAATTATTTAATTAAAGAACATTCTGCAATACTATAGACTTCGGTGGAAACACGATCTCGCTAGGAAAATCCTCATCCACTGCCCTTTTGGGTTTGGCTGCTTTGCACCAAAAAAATCAATGAGAAGGAAGCCTTGGAAATGACGCAGGTGAAAACTTAAAGCATATTTTGATGAGACTTTTAGTAATGTAATAATTATCTACTAGCATATAGAATCCAAAGAAAATGTGTATAATTTGGAGAGATTCTAAAAACGGGTTGGAACTTGGAATCTCTGTTATTTTTATCAAAGGATTATATTGATTCCATATCAAATGAACCATAACGTAGATACAAGAAAAAGTTATATTCAGGCCACCAAACCGAGCACTACTGTCTTGAAGAATGTTCTTGAGCTAAATTTGCCACTATATGACAGGAAGTGATGCATGAATGAGCATAAAGTGAAGCAAAAACATGGGCTTGCTGTCAAATTGGTTGCCTTCACGGCAATATATATATATATATGCATGAGCATCTTACTTATGATCCAAAACTAAGCAAGTAACATTTTTAAAGATTCTTCTTGTTTCAAAATATTTGTACTTTATAGGTTATATGAATATGGAAAAATAAAAAAAATATACATAATTATAAACAATATCTTCTTTTTGCACTCATAGGCTTGACCTAAACTATTGAGGGTACATTCTAAGGTCTGAAGTTTAAACTTCCATTTGAATGAAAATTTCCTTTTCTATATTTTAAAGAAAATAAATAATACACTTATTAATAAGATATAGAAGAATAAATATTCTGACTTAATTAGCCGCTCTTAATTAGTCTATGAGTGATAACAAGAAGCGCACTTAATTAAACAAGTGGCTAGAGGCTATTCAAAATGACCCCATTGGAACAAACAAGGGAAAGGATTTTCTTGCTCATTGAAAACTGCATTCAAATTTTCAAAATCCGTCTGTGGATGTCTTATATATATTATTATTAATTTAACAATAAAATATAAGCTACAACTCTTGGGCTTTGAAATTAAAACGAAGAAAGAAAGGGATGAGTAAAATATGCATATGCTTTTTGAGCCACAAACCAACAAGGCATGGAGACCTCATGTGCCATTTAGACCAGAATACGAGAGAGAAAGAGAATATGTAAAGCAGAGCCAAAGAGCCAATTTCAAGGAAAAGATGAAATGGGTATGAGTCATTCACATTCAACTCTGTTGCATGTGAATCTCTCAACAGTTACTTTTCTTGTTTTTTTCTTTTTTTACAGCTCAGCAACCCTTGTCAACCGCCGCACTTGCCGCCATGTTACTTCCACAACCTGGTTCTGGAACCTGATTTTTCAATCCAATGAGAAAAAGTTTTTACAGAGTGATTATTTTATAAATGCACCGTTTGTCATGTTAAATTAAACTATTTTGGATTTGGCTAAATTATTTTAAAACTAACATGAATAAATTGAATTTAACTTATTAGATTAGATTTAAAATATTTCAATCCATTCTAAATAAGTCCAATGCAACAAAAGATCGTTAATAATTAAATCACATACATGTAATATGAAGGAATCTATAGTAATATACGATATCAAAATAAAGTATGCAGTCTTACAAAAATAACTGTTAATTATATCCGATTATGAATGGTTCATTATAGGGTTATTTTTCGCCAATACAGTTCTAACATCCAAGTCAAAAAACTTTTTTCTTAGTTGTTAAACACCTTCATTGTCACTTTCTCACAACCAAGATTCTTACAGCGTAGCGAAAACTGACTCTTAACCATTGAAACTTTGTCTTTTTAACCCTGTAAACCCTGTTTTTTAATAAATGACTTTTCTGCAATGTATATATAAATGAAGATCATTTTATTTTTATTATTAGTCCTTTCTGTTCATATGTGAAGGAAAGAAAAGGCCCTGCAATCCGTAACTTATAATTAGTTCTGTCTGCTAGTCCAGAGAAATAAAAATGGTTAAATAGACAAATGTTTACCTTATCATATTGAATTAATAAAATATGGTTAATTTAGTTTTGATGAGAAATAAATTATATAATTTTCATCGAAAGAAGAAAAAGCAAGTGAACACACCAAGTTGGAAGTAGTAGAAGCCATTTAACTTTTTGGATCGACCAAATGTCGGGAGTGGTGGTGTTTTCTCTGGACATGAACATTGTAAAGACAACCAGCATCTTTTTTTTTTACTTTTTTTTGTTTTGTTTCATATCTTTGACTGCCTACTTTTACTAGCAACTTGTCACGATTTAATTTAATTATATTTAAGTTAAATTTTTAATCAATGTCGTCCATGTATGTGTGTATATGTACATGTATACACAGCATTATATATGCAAATAGCATAGTTGATTTACCTGGCGTCCATTTGCAATTCTGAATAATTTATAGGTATACTTTTGTTCATAATGGTGCCTACCAGGTATTCGGGACAATAATATCAAAATAATCTTGCATTTCATATCTTGAAATTCCTTTTAGATATAAAATTATCTAACTTATAATCAATGAGTTGCTTTTTTTTTTTTTTCTGGTTTCTTTTTCCTTTTTTTTCTACCTCCAATATATATAATATAATAGAGAGAATTATCTACTTCCAGTCGAAGAGCCACGTTATAAAGTGGGGACTATGGCCCCCTTAAGCATTTTAATTTCCTTTAGATATATATATATATATATATATATAATTTTTTCAAAAAATTATGAAAATTAGTTTATAATTAGATGATTAGCCTTCTTAACTAAATGTTTATCTTTTCTATCTACATTTTTTTTTTGTAAGTATTTCTAAATGATAAACATAATTAGTTTAATTAATATAATTATGCATGAAGTGAATATTCTTTTATTAAAAATTTAATACTTAATATTTATTTTATTTAGTATGTACAAGAACTTTTGGCATTTCATTGAGTTTTTTAATTTTCTAATTACTTATTAATTAATGGTATTTTTTTATTAGTGGAGGTTTTATTTTGATTATATGTGCTGTGCTCTTTTTTTATTGTACTTTAATATTTGATATTTGTGGGTACTTTCCATTTAGTTAATATAAAATATTCTCCAACATGACCCCAAAAACAAAAAAAAAAAAAAAAAAAAAACCTCTCTAGCATTATTGTTATTTATATTTTAATAAACCATCCAAAAATAAAATCAATACAATAATCCAAAAAAAATATCATCGTTAGCTTTTGTAAAGAATTATACAAAAAAAATTTATGTTGTGTATTTAAACTTCTTTTCATTTTTTGGATTATAACATGAGGCTCCTATTTACTTCTAATTTTTTTTTTTTTTTTGAGATTCTATTTGGAGCTTTACACATCTTCATGGATTTTATATTACTAGAATACTCTTATCAAATCGCTTTCACTCTTTTCAAAAAAAAAAATTTCTTATACTAAAGCAAACTACAACTATGTCCGATGCAAAGTAACACAAGAATTTCTAGCAAGTTGCCAGCGATTCTCCCCGCCAGCAGTTTTTTTTTTTTTTTTTAATTTTAAATACAGTTTAAAAAAAAAAAAAAAAAAAAAAGGGAAAAGGGCTCTCTAACAGTAAAGGATGTTTCTGCCGATGAGAGTCTCCAATGACAACCATTGGCCCCCATCATACGTGTAGTCCCTGCTGGCCATGTTGCTTTTATTAAAAATTTTCAAAACACTTATATGAAAAAAAAAATATATATATATATATATATATATATATATGTATGTATATCTCTCTGTGTGTGTGTCTCTGTGTGTGTGTGTGTGTGTGTGAACCCCGGCATCGAAGAACCATTAGAAATTGCTAAAATCCGTTGCCAATCCTAGTTTGAGTTTTTAACTTTTGAATTTCAAGGAAGGAAAAATTAATGGGACTTTTGATAATTTTCAGATTTATATGAATTTTATAGAGTTGTTTTTGCATTGTAAATTAAACATCTCTTTATATATATCTATATATATATATATATATATATATTTATATAATTATACTCACATTTATATGAACTACCGTATTCAACATTATATCTAATTTATTAGATTTTGATCGTATCAAAAATTATAATTTAAAATTTTAAAAATAATTTAATATAAATTTAATAATATATTAAAATTTTATTTAAAAAAAAATAAATCATATTGGAATTTTTTAATTAATAATTATAATTTTAAATATGATCAAAGGTCTGAAAAAAAAATTATAATATTAGTTTTATTTAAGATTGACTATATATATACATAGAAAATTTTTGGTATTAACATTTATACTTTTTTAGAGTACAACTTGATGCATATATATATATATGGATGGACTATATATATGTATGTATATATATATAAATTCGACACGGTAAGATACTTATGAAAAATGACTATAAGAGATAATCATACACAATTATCAAATCATGCAGATGAGATGATTGTGTATTCCTTCACACCCCCTTTCTATAAATTTTTCACTATATTAATAGTGATATATATATATATATATATATATATATTTATGAAGTCAGACTCATATTAGAACGATCAGATAGTTTTAATATCAAATTTTCTTTATTATCTTTTGTATAGACAGAATTTGAAATTCAAAAATAATAAAATATAAATTTAATGATATATTAAAATTCTATTTTAAAAAAATATAATTTTTAATTTTACTTTTTAATTCAATTCAAAATATAAAAAAGAAAAATTTTGTTTTAATTGTGATAGGAAGAAACTGATGTGAACATGCTTGTGTGTGTGTGTGTGTGTGTGTGTGTGTGTGTGTGTATTGCGTCTTTCCTTTGATTATCTTCTCAGACAGACCTTAAAATATCAAATCCTTAAAATATCAAAATCCTGATTTCATTAAATCTTTAACCCTTATGCAAGTATTTTCATTTTATTTTATGTTTTCATGTGCATTATCCGTGATGCAATGAATTTGAGTGAATGTCCGAAAAAGTCAAAAACAAAAAAATAAAAATAAAAATAAAAAATAATTGAGAAAGCATTAGTTATATTGTCAATCACTTTCAAGCCCCGTAAAAATGCATAAGTATACCAAACAATATTGTAAAGTAAAAAAATAAATAAATAAAATAAAATAAATTTCAATCAACACCTTATGATTTAAAATTGAATTCAAGATAAATAATGGATAACTAGTAACTCAACAAGGGTAATACATCCCACTCCCAAAGATTAAATAAAGAAAAATAATAATAATAATAATTAATTATAAAAAAAGAACAAGGGTAATGTAACTCATCATCATCATAGATGAATCATGAATGTAATGAAAATAGATTTTTTTTATATCAATTTTTATATATTCTTGACAACCATGTATAAATATATTTATAATTTTCCTAAATTCTATTACCAAATTATTAATATATTTATAATTCTGAAAGTCTCAATTATTGTATGTTTCTTATCGTTTTTTTCTGGTTCAAAAGCATTTTTTTGATGATTAAAAGTTTTTTTTTTTAAAAAAACAATTAAATGGTATTTGACAATAGTTAATAAATACTTATTAAACAAAAAAAATCAAAACTATTTTAAAAAAACTCAAATTTTGAAATTCTCTAAAAACGAAAAAAATTATTTTTTAAACTTATGTGGAAAATTCAAAAAATATTTAATATAATTTTTTTATTTACACTAAAATATATATTAGCTTTTTTTTAAAAAAAAAAAACTAGTTTTTGAAAAAAAAAAGAAAAAAAAAACTATGAAAAGCTTAGTTTACAGAGAAAAATTCAACTTTCATGAGCTTTATCAAAGAATAGTTTATATAAATTTGTACATAAATTACTTCTATGAAAAGGTCACTTTATAACCGACCACTTTTACACGGATGAACAAATTAAGCAAGTTTGATCATTAACTTGTAAGAAACTACCTCATACCGTGCAGTGTGGTCCAAAGATAGTATTATAAATTATGTGTTTTCTGACTGTGTATACATATAATATTTTAGCGTATAGAACATTTCATTCTTTACATGAATATCTTTGTGCGTATAAATCGTGTCAAGTTTACTTTAAAAAATTGAATAATCGAATGTAAAAAGATATTTTATATTAGTTAGATAAATAAATTATGCAATTGATATTGATCTATGCTAGGTATAACAAAATACATTTATAGTTTTCTGAAGGAGATTATATATAAATAAAAAATTTCTAAGTACGTAGATCATCTAAATAAATGGAAAATATATATACACAAATATACTTTTATATTTTTAAAATTCACATAAATTCTCCCTTATGGTCCATTTTTGTTATAAAGATTTTCATTTCTCACAATAATATTTTCTTTGAATAAAATAGAATAATAGATTTGAAAATTTTAGAATTATTTTTTTTTGTATATATTTAATTAATTATTTTTAGATTTATTTTCTTTAAAAAATAAAACTTTTTGTATTTAATTTTACTACATAAAAGGAGAAGATGAATTTTTTGTTTCATAAAAACGAATAATTATATGATATTGAAAATATTGTATTGTATAAACCTTACCTAATATCATTAGCTCATCAAATACGATTACAGTTTAACAATTTATGTATAATTTAACATGCAAGGTATGTATTTTAAAATAATAACGTTTATTGGTAAACCTAAAAAGTTTTTTACACTTAGTATTTTATTTGCTATTATTTGTTAGTGTTATCTTATCTCCAAAAAAAGGTATGGTTCCTTACCTTATAAGTAGCTTAATACTAAAAATAAAAAAATTAATTCCTTTAGTAAATATTATTTTACTATAAAATCAAATAGAAGTTCAGATTATTCAAGGGCAAACAGTAAACTTACGATTTTTAATTACTAAAATCATACTGTTGCTTAGTAAATTACTATCCAAATGTTGACCTCTTAAAATTTTAATTTATTAAAATGTAAAATTCATAAAATTTTGTTGCTGATGCATAACAGTTATATTGAAAAAAAAAAAAAAACATAAAACAATTTGAACGTGTTATTATTTTTTGGGAAATTATAATTATTTTTATTATTGTTATAGTTATTTCATTCGCGAATTATGGATGAAAATCTCAATGTAGGCCCTGATGTTTCCATTACATTAATCAAAGAACTAGATTCTTGTGGAGACTCAAGCAAAGTACAAAACCGAAAAAATAAAATAAAACCCCACCGAGCAGACAATGAAAAAACATGTATAATAAAAAAATTCAGGTCAACCATTAGAACTAATACTTAACAAGTTGGTTTATGTACAAATGTGTTGTGCTGTATAAACCCAAATTTTTTTTTTTTTTCCTAATATACCTAATCTTCTTCTCTGCCTGCCAGCAAGTAGCAACAAACAAACCAATATGAATATCAATATCCTCCACCAACACTTTTTTTTTTTTTTTTTTTTAACTTTCCCATCTGTATTCCCTCTACTATAATTCAAACAAAGCATTTAAAATGGTGGATCATCCTATCCTTCCTCTTCCAATTGTGCCTATCAATTCCACCAACCAAACCCAACTACAGCAACTACCATCACCAAACTTTCCAACCTTTTCTTTTGTTTTCTTTTTCTTTTTTTTCCCTTCACTTTCTATGTACACAAAGCCCAATCCCCAAGCAAAGAATATCATATAGCCGCAAAGTGGACAAATCTTCTGCCTTCCAAATTGCCTTTTTCTATTTGTTAACTCGTGCTCAAGAATATGATCTGATTAATCCCAAATTGTATAGATTCCTTCTCACAAGGCTTCCAAGTGATAATAACACTGCCCCACCAACCCCAACCGCTTGCTCTTCATTCTCTGCCTTCGTGTGATAACTCAATGGCAATTCCTTCACTTTTAAGCTACTCAGCCCTATTTTCTGTCTAACAGATTCAATGATTTTTGGATCTGCAGGGTTACCAACCGCATCTGTCACATAGAAAACATTTAGAGCCATGTCCCTAGTGGTGGATATTTCGGCCCTTGTCACGTTTAAGCCATTCTCTCGGAACGTCCTTGTCACATCTGCTAAAAGGGCTTGTCTATCAGCTGTGCAAAGTTCTAGTCTCACACCCTGTTGTCAAAAAAAAAAAAAAGAACTTATATTAGTTCCAAAAGCTTTTTGTAGCATAACATAAAGAATAACAAAACGAATCTCAAATTACTCAGACAATTTGAATGATTTGGAAATATGGAATTTGAAACTATACCTCAGATGCTCTTCTTTGAATAGCAGCTTCTATGCATTGGATCACTCGTTGCCTTTCGGGTTCTGAACTAATTGGGGTTCCATCCGTGTGTCTGATGTAAAATTCCTACAACAAAATACAAAGACAAGTCATTTTGATGCTTCAAAAGAAGTAACAGTGTTTGAAAAAATCAAATTTTTGATAATATATATATATATATATACAAAATACATACCAAGTATGCTTTATCCCCTGCTGTGTTAATTGTGGCATGGAAAACCACATAGTCCATATCTGTCAACGTGCAAACAACATCAAACAAAAGCTTGCTTCTATCTTTGCACTGAACATTCACCACAGAATAACCCCTTCCTGTCCAGTTCTGGACAGTCACCATTAGAGAATCCGCGCAACGCCGCAAGATAGACTTCCTTTCGTAATCGCGGTCTGCGAACATCATTTGGTGCAGTCTTCTTTCCGTGTGTGTTACCCCCATGGAAACAGAGGTTTTGGCACTCCGAATATCATTATCCCCTTTAAGAACATTCCTTAACAACGCTTCAATTTTATTGATTTTCTGTGAGTCCTCAATTGGACAACCAGAGTCGCAATCTTTTACGTAGATAAGTGAAGCAATCCGGCCATTGTGCGTCCACACTTTAGATTCAACCACATTGCATTGAAGATCAGCTAGTACTGCAAACACTTCGGAAAGCAGACCCACTCGATCTGTTCCCGTTAGCTCCAAAGCTGTCAATCCATTACAGCCATTGGATCTCCCATAGTGAATGGCACCAAGAGACTGCATAGTGTAAAGAAACCATTAGTTTCAATCAAAATTCTGAAGTTGGGTATTAAATTTGTCATTAAATTAAAGCGTTTCGTAACAGTATAATTACCTGCTCGATATAGCTGATGACGCTCTCGTCTGTTAATTTATTTCCGTTTTGATCGGTCACATGGAAAACTGAAGCATATCAAGCAACAAACCAGATCAGATTTCGATTCAAAGTTGCTGAAAATTTCGCTTTTGTTTCAGAAAATGAATTCACCAAAAAAAAAGGGTTTAATTTTCTTACCATCCATGAACCATCTTCCATCGGAAGAAATATAAGCCTTTTTGATTAAAAGGTTCAAATCAGTGAGAACCTGAACAGCCTCAAGGAGAATTCCATGCCTCCTGGCACTATCAACCTATTGACCAAGAAAACAAAAAGAACATAGACGATTAGTCTTTTTTTCTTTTTCTTTTTTTTTTTTTGGGGGGGGGGGGGGGGGGTGTGTGGGTGGGGAACTCAAATTTTGGAAGGACATGGAAGTTTTTCTCTTTTAAACTTTCGATGGGTTTCGTAGAAGCTAACCTTGACAAGAGTCACAGTGGAGCAAACGGCATTGTCGATCACGACCCTGCAAAAATAAAAAGCGGTGAATGGTCAAGTCAGAGGACCAACTTTTTTATTTATTTATTTATTTTCTTTTTGGAGTTTTTTATTTTCAAACGCACAGATCAAGAAAAATGAAACAGGGTCTTTGACAAGTCTAAAGCAAGATGTGTAAGCCACAGGCACAGGAAGGTTTGACAAAAAAAAAAAAAAAAACAAAAAGAAAGAAAGGGTCAGAAAACCAAAATCATAATGAAAATGGAAGGTAGAGGAAAAGTAAATATATATATATATATATATATATATATATATAAAAACAAATGGCTATCTGTGTTGAATTTTGTTAGCAGAGGAAATTTGATAAAAATAAAAAATAAAAAAAATTAAAAGAAAATATTTCCAAAACGAAAGGAAATCGAGAACAGATCTGAATTTGCAGAGGACCCAAAAACGTTTTCCGGAAAAATTTTCACGAGAAAGGAAAGTAAAGTTTACCAGGTCACAAAATATTAAAAAAAAAATGGTCAAAAAAAGCCAGAAACCAAGAAAAACTGAAAAAATCAAATCAAATCAAATCAAAAATATTTTCAAATCAAAATTGAATCAGTGAATTTAGAATTTAGATTTTTTTTTTCCAGTGACCAGAAAAAGAAAAGAAAAACGAGAACCAGAGAAAACCAGTTAGAAAATCCAAGCGAAAAAAAGAAAAACTAGGAAAATGAAATTCGAAAATGTGAAAGTTGAGAAGGAAGATTGATAAGGAAAAAAAAGAAAAAAAAAAAAACACAAACCTCGGAGTGTTCATCCTGTAAACAAGCTTCTCATATTCATCCAAACAAGCAGCCCACTCCATTTGTTCCTCTATTTTTTTTTTATTTTTTCAAAATTTACAAAGAAAAAACAGTGCACCCGAAGAGAACCGTTTTCGTGGTTGATTTTTCAGCTTTGTTTTGTTGAAAGCTTTTTAAAAGACCCAACTCAAAGAATCTTCTGCATAAAACGACGACGAAATCGAAGAAGAAAGAAATAATAATAACAAAAGCAGAGCCAAGGAAAAAAAGAGAACTCTTTTTTCCACCAAAAAAATTAACGCTCTCTTCACCGTAACAAACAAAGACCCAAATGCTCGATTAAACCTCAAATTCTCTTAACCCTTTATTGCTTTCATACCCTTCGACCAAATCGCCATTAACAACACTCACCAAACACCTCCTTCACACACTCTCTCTCTCTCTCTCTCTCTCTCTCTCTACACGAAAAAGAGTTACTATTTTTCTCTCTGTTCCGCTTTCTCTCTCTATTTCAAAGCGCAAAGCACGCCTCGTTCTTAACCCACCGTTTCTTGGGGTTCAAATATATATATGTATGTATATATATATATATATAAATATAACTTTTATTTTAATATATTCCTTTTTTATTTTATTTAAAAATATTTTATTTATTTATTATATTTTTAATTTCGAAATACGCAAAGAGGAGAATGGGGGTCACATGCGTGACTTTGGCCATAAGGGCTTCCCTTCCCACTCCCTCACTCGATGCTGACCGACTCTTTGTTTTTTTTTTTTTTTTTTTTTCTTTTTAAGTCAACCAATTAAACAACACGTGTCAATTGATCCCTCACCTAGTGGTTAGAGAGTCCAGCTTGGATGCCACGTTTGCATCTGAAGCCGAACCTTTGCGTGTTATCCACTCAATATAGAAGGAAATGAAGGTTACCAGACACAGCAGCTGATTCTTTTGATCAAACGGCCAGGACACTCCACGTGGCGTTTGTGGGCCCCATGTTAAATTGAGGATGGCTTCGTTATTAAGTTCGGACTTGCGGACCGTAAATTATGACGTGTGCACGTGACACGTCACCCGACTCGTCTCGGATTTTCCTTTGTCATTGTTTCGGCCGGTTTTTCTTGTATTTCTCGTCCCTTCTCCTGCGGGTCCTGATTATTTTATTTACTTATTTTCGTTTATTCCACCATCAATGCCCTCACGTCGTCCACATGCAAAAACATGATGGGGGCATATTAGTAATTTAATTAATAGATTCGGTTATCGTATCCGTGATACTTTCTTAAAGAGATGCTGTTTTGGAATTCGGAGATCCGAATCTGAGAGAGAGGGGGGGGAAAAAAAAAAAAAATTACGTAAGGCTACGTCAGGTTCTATTATATTAATTGGGTTTTTTTTGGTAATGGTGTATTAATAATTTTATAAAATGACGTGGCTCCCTCTAATTGGAGAACAGATCAGCAATTACGCGCATGACTTAAGACGTAGTCGTGGAGGCATGTTTTAGGACTTATTATGTCTCAAAAACGTTGCATATATATATATATATATATTTTTTTTTTAATTGTTACAACCCTTACACTTGTCGAGAGCTGAGATAATGTCAACCGAAATACTAGCCATGTGGGTCCCAACAGACTGGGCGGGGGGACCTACTCGGTCTGACAATCACGTGCTAGCTCTTCAGAAAACACGTTCGTTGGTTGGCCGCTGTCTATGGGCACCGACTTGTCCTACGTGGCAAACTAACAGCAAAACAGTGATTTAAAAAATAACGGTAATTTTCTCTCTCCGTTAACTGCTAAGCGCCATTCACTCTCCTCTCTTTGACTGGTATATATTGCCACGTGGATAGTGGTGCATTTAATTCTTGTAGTAAATGAGTGTTTTATTATTATTATTATTTTGTTTTTTTTTGGCAGAAACTAAAAACGACCGGGCCGTTATGTGTCGTGAAGGAAGGGATAGATAGCGTCGTTTAATACGACAGGTGTGACGGTTGGTGTTTTTGAATTCGCACCGGCTCGTTTGGCGCGAAACGTGAGCCGTTTCCCGCTAAATCGGACGGCCGTGGGTCCATGTCATCACGGGAAAAATCCAAATCGATATTTTCAGTGATGGAAAATGGAAAAAGTGGACCGCACTTTTTTTTTTCTTTTATTTATTTATTTGAAAATAACGTGGTTATTACGCTGTTTGTGTGTGTGGGTGAGGGTGAATAATTCGAGAGAGCCAAAAAATGAAAAATAAAAAAATTTGCAAGAATGTGGCCTTTGGGAGAGCTGAAGGGACAATGTACTAGGAGGAGGAGGAGTGTGGGGAAAGTAGATGTGACACGTGGATGACAGCTCAGACGTCTGTAACTGGGTCCCATTTTCCAAATTCCCCCCTGAATATTATATATATATAATTCGAAATTCCAATTTTGGGAATTCCCGCCTTTTTCTTTCTTTTTTTTTTTCTTTTCGCATTTTTGGGTTGTGGGGGGGTGTGTTTGGGTCTCTGCCCTCTTCATCTTCCGTCTTATCGGCCACTTTTTTGACTGTTAAAAAAAGCGTTTTGGCGGTAAATTCGAAAACCAGGTTCACATTAAGAGCGGGAAAGCGGAAGAGTGGAGACCTGGATTCTCTACAGCGGCGCCGCATATCTCTCCGTGAGACACTCGGGGCATGTTTTAGTGCGACGTGATTAAACATGTTTGGGCTTTGGATTTATTTTTTTAATTAAATTAATTAAGTTTAACCAAAATCTCCAGTCGGATATCTTCCATTGAATTTGGTAACTCTGTAATTCATTAGCTACTCAAATTTAAAACTCAAAAATTAGAATAGAACCAAACTATAATCAAACGGAGTAGCAGGTGAGGCACAATTAAGTCATTTCACTGAAGTTCCATTAATAAATTATTAGTTAGTGCTATACCGAATCACCACTGCTGCCATTTTCTAACTTTGTTGACGAAACCATTAATTTTGAATAAAACGACACCAAAATGTTTCTAAAATGAATATAAAACGCAGAGACAGAAAGAAGAGTGGGAAGTGTGTGGAAACCCAAGCCAAAGTCACATGCCTTATACATGGGTATACTGAATCTTCATGCTGGATCATATGATCTCTGACCCAGAAAATTAATTGACCATCTTAATATTAAATAAATGAACAAAATAAAATAAAAGAGAGAGATTTCATAGTAATGGAAATGTGATTCTCTACGATCATGATGATGGAAGCTTACCTAATAAGGCTTTCGACTGATGCATCGTAACCGCTCGTATTGCGAAAATGGCCCTCTCTGTCTGATCGCTATTGGACGGCTGGCATTTCCAGCTAAGAGCAAGCACAAAGATTGCGATTTGCGAAAGGCCAAGAGGATAAAAAATAAATAAATAAAATCGTAAACAAAAAGCTTTTTGTTTTATTATTATTATTATTTCGGGTTCGTTAGCTTGGCTTGCAAGTCTCGTTTCTAACTGCTATGAAATGGAAAGTCTATTGGATTCACTGTGGAAGTTTTTTTATTGAAACAGATGAGAAGTAGAAGAAGATTTTTTGGGTGTGCCTAATTTCATTAAAAAAAATTAAAAATTGTAAATTTTAAGCACAAAAATTCTCTATAACACAAATAAATAAATTTAAAAAAAAAAGGTACAAAAATTCATGTGGCGTAAGGCGGTGTGATTATAACATGTTACATGTGTTTATGCCATGAATATTGCATGTTATAATTCTTAGTGATGCCAAGTAATTTTCCATGTTGTTGTTTCGATAATAGGGTGTAACCACATATTTTTAGTACCAAACTTGGGATTTATACTTCTTCCAAATCCTTTTCTATGGAGGTGAAAATCACCAGCTTATTCCCTTTCAACTAACATCACTTTGATTGGGTCGTTGTGTAAATGCATGTAGCATCTTTTTAGCCACAAGGATAAGGAAGGGGAAAAAAAAAAAAAAAAAGAATAAGAATAAGAATAAAAATAAGAGATGAAGCATACGTATCATATTAATTTTCATTTGTTTGATGCATACAATAGAATACATGGAGTGGCATTTTTATTGCTTAAGTTCTCTATATGTATGGTCAAATAATATTAATCTAATTGGTAAATTATTTATATCTATAATTGAAAAATAATTGATCAATTGATAAATTATTTAAATCTATAATTGAAAGATTATGGTTCGAAATACTTAATAAAAAAAACAAAAATTATTATAAATGCCCCTAAAATAAGAAAATAAAAAAAAAAGTTCTCTATATCTTTAAAGGAAGAGTACAATGACAAAATTATTATTTTTCTTCAGTATTAATTTTGAATTTAAATTAAAACTATGCATTAATGTGTAAAAAAAAAATTAGTAGATTTTGTGTTAATTTAATATTATTCAACTTGTTTTTATTTTAATATGAAAAAAAAAACCTTTAAAACTATAAAATTATCATACAAGAAAATGACATATTTGCTGATAAATTATATTTGATTGAATTCGAATCAAAAGCCAAAATATGTATATAGACATTGCTTATTGAAAATAGATGCCTAACTTATCTTTCATTTTCTTTTCCTGTTTTTTAACTGAACTTGTGTTTCACGTGCTGATTATAAAGAAAATGAGAAAGAAATTTTTTTTTTTTTTTTTGGGGTCATTTTGGATTACTAGAACCCTTGCCCTTCCATTAATAGGAGGAGAGGTGGCCACGCCATTACACTATATATCTCGGAGATTATAAGTTATTAAATTTGGTTGAGAACATTTGATGTAGAGTTTGGTTACAGTATAAGCATCAAACGGTTTCCAATTGCAAAGTAGTTGGTAAATCAGGCAAAGGCTTGCTGGAAATGATGGTGTATGGGGAAAAACAAAGTGCCTTGTCAAAATGGTAGAGACTTATAAACCATATGAAAAATAAATTCTTGAATTTTGATGTGAAGTGTGAAATAATAAGTATGATTTTTCATTTCCATTTTTTTTTTTTTTGGGGGGGGGAATTTTGAGTATGTAAGATTGCGACTTGCTTATTTTTGCTCCATTCGTTGTCACTTCAAATGCTTCACAAATTTGTAGCAAAAAATAAAATTGCTTCACAAATTCAATCATGTGGACAATGTAAACCTTTTGGCCTCCTATGAGAAGACATTCTACCCAATATTGAACCGCTTTTTCCATGTGTTTTAATAAGAGAATTGACACAAATTATATCCTTATTTTTCTACAATAACACGTCAACATAATATTTTATTAATAATTTTATTATAAGCATGGCAATGACTAATTTTTCTACAATTTGGGAAATGGAAAGTACTTTTTTTATTTTTATTTTTTATTTTATGTATTTGCCTCTTTGAAATTCTGAATTGCCTTTCATCAAAAAATAAAAATAAAAATCTTAAATCATCTTCCTTCCTAATTAAAATAAAAATAATATTTAATAAGATTAAAATGATGTCGCAGTTCTTTTCCCCTTGATAATGACACAGCCCAATTTAATTTATCATTAAAACATATTTAAAGACACTTCTTTTTTTTTTTTTACTTTCTTTTTTCTTTTTTTTTCTTTTTTTTCTGTCTTTCTTTTGTTACATTAAAAAATATACAACCATTCAAAAAAAAAAAAATTCAATAGATTTTTCTAAAGATTTTATCAAGCTGCTACGGTAAAAAAAAAAAAAAATCTAAATTCTGTCAACATAATTTTTTATTTTTGAAGGATCTATTAAACATTGTAGAGGCTTTTTAAAAACAATTTTTTTCTTAAAAAACCGATTTTAATTAAATATATGTAATTAATTAATAACCATAAATAAAATTTTATACATTATCATTTGAGAATAATTTTAAAATTGATGATATCGATTTCTATACAGTATAAGTAGTAATCTACATTTACTATTGGAGATGCTCTTGCATAAATAAAACATTATTGTAAAGACGTTAATAGTTGTAACTAGGATTAATGGGGTTAATTTGTAAGTGACTTAGTTTATTTTACTTGGGTGCAACAAATGGGGATCAACTCCTATAGATATATATATATATATATATATATATACGGAAATTTTATGGTGAGGACGGTCCGCATGAGGATCGCAGTATTAGTGATGGTTTTTCATAGTATTAATGAGGATTTCTTAGAAAATCGTCACCAATACTGTGGTCCGTATAAGGACTGTCCGCACCATAGACAGACTGTATATATATATATATGACTTTATTTGATCACAAAAATGGAAGCTTGGTATTAGGTCCAAATTAAACACTTTTTTTGGTAGATGGTCCAAAATTAAGTACTTGTAGTTTATTAATCTTCTGTTTGTATAATTCAATGTGGGAAGAGTTGCTCATTTGGTTGCTGCATATCAGAGCTAGATCCTAGATTTTTTTCCTTTTTTTTTTATTTTTTAATACTTTACAGTTTTTATCGGTCCATATCAAACTCTTCGTTATTTTCTGCAAACTCAATTTTCCACGTACACATTAATCTCAAAATTTATTGCCTCGTTTCTATTGGATATTGTCTATTAATTATTAAAATAAAATTCATTCCCTTTACTTTCAAATTCCGCATTTTACAGTATCTATTTTTAGTGCTAAATTCAACATTTAAATTTTGATAACAGTTTGAAAATATTTGTGGACAAGCAATATATTTGTGTATCATGTGGTCCACAGTTAATTTTATAGATCTGTCAGCGAGCCAACCACATAATTTTTTCTTCTTTTTGGTTGTAAGATGGGACATGCCAGGAAGGATTAACTAAGATTTCTATATTCTATGCATCCAAAAGCTTATTAATTACACCAATGTGAGAATGGTTAATCTAGTCTAATACCCTTCTGTGTCCTAGCTTTACGTATAGCTCCCAACCTTCCAAAACTTTGATTTGGGAGAAAGATGTACGTTAATTAAATGTTAGTCTTGTGAGTAAGAACAAAAAGGTTATAAATGGTTAAAATTTGTATAATAGTAGTGCATATTATGATCCCTAATTATCACTGATCAAATGAATTTTTCCTTTTTATCTTACGAGTCCCAGGTTGTGATTTCATGTGTTTCGACTTTGGAAAGCTTCATTTGAGCCTTATGGTGTACTTCATCTAGCTCAAATTGTAAATAGGGGAAGGGGCTAACAATGCTTCATATTGACTCGTCGTGATCCTGATAATTAATATTAAGGCAAGCTTAACAATGATATACTGATTCAAATAGCTTCTAAGCTAATGAATTTCACGAAGGCTCCTTTTTTCTTTACGAAAAGAAAATAAATATTTGTTTTCTTATAAACAAATATGATACAAATTGAATTCGGAATCTAACCTTTAAAAAAAATTAAAAAAATTTCGTTTATACCTGTTTAATTTTGTCATTATTCACTGAAATTGTATACTTTTGAAAAATCATCATTTACTTCTTTTTAGTTTTGTAAATATATCTAAAAAAATTGATTTGTCAATTTTTATCAATTAATTTTAACAGTAATTAGTCAAAATCATATTTTTATAATGTTATTCAATTATAAATTATTGATTTTTAACTTTTTTTTACTCTTTAACTATTAAAATTAATAAGTAAAACAAGCAACAATTGACAAATGAGTATACTTTGATGATTATAAAAATTAAAAAAAATAATAATAATTTTTCAAAAACATAAAATCTAAATAAGATAATGACAAAACTAAAATTATGTAAATAAAATTTATCTTATTTAGAGCTGACATACAACATCGACAGTTATTTTTTTCCCTAGAATATTATCAATTATTATACAAATACGTTATTTGTTATTGTTAATAATTAAAAATGTAAAATCAACTGTTAACATGACAGTTGCTAAGTCACACAATGCTATGAATTCATCGTATTTCACAGAGATTTTTATATACATATATATATATATATATATATATATATATATATATATATATATTAGGATATGGGCATTTGAACTTAAGTTTATTGTCCGGGCATTTGAAATTAAGTTTATTGTCCGAACAAAGAGTAAATTTATCATGAGCTATTATTGATGAAGATGAAATAGTAGAGGGCATGCTACAATAGGAAATGTAGTAGGCTTTCTTTAATTTTTTTTTTTTTTTAATGGTAGGAAAAATAGAATATAGTACAAAAGGATTGATTTTTCCTACTTAAATTTTAATATAACAAAATAATATATAATTAAACACCTCTAATTATTATAACCAAAGATAAATAAACTCTAATGGGAATGGGCTAGAAGTAAGTAGCCAGTGACTTGGTAGATAGGTGAAGTCAACTTTGACACTTGGAGGGCAAATAGAAATGTCAAACAAGACAGCAAGATGATTGAGACAATATGTGGGTTAACGCTGTTTTAACCCTTTCAGCTTTTATGATTTTTTTTAATTTTCTTATATATATATATATATATATATATTTTTTTTTTTCAAATGGAAAAAATGTTGTGAGGCGGTAGACAGGTACAACTAATTGAATTATTAGATCTTCTCTTTTCTAAGCATTAGAATCACAGAAGCAGATTTTGGCGATCTTTTATGACCACGACATGTTTTACTTTTTCCTTAATCTGATATCATTCTTTCTGGATTATCAAACTTGTGGCGGTGACTGATATGACTTTTATTTATAAATTATTTGCTTTTTTTAAAAAAACAATATATTTGATTGGAAAAAAAAAAAAAGTTAGAATCAATTAAAGATATGAGATTTTTAACTTTTTATTTTTTTAATCAGGATCGGATTATATGATCATTTCAATGAGAAAGATAATTTATTCATATATATATATATATATTTTTTTTTTTTATTTTTTTTTAAAAGAAAAACAACATTTGCTATATAGATTTCTTCTTATGTAAATAAATTAGTGTATATTTTGGTGTGAAAAGAAAAAATATACTCCATTCTCATGGTAATATTTTTCTCTTTTATTGAGATATTGTACGAGTCTACCTCACTATTTGAATATTAGTATATTACTGAAAAAATAGGCAATGAATATGCATTTTTAAAACAGTTGCATCACGCCATTAGTTTGAAATACAAACATGGAATCATAAAACGAATATGCTTTAATCTTATAATGGTAGTTATAATTAACCAAGAAAACCTAAGACATGCCAAAAAACAGCTTTTAATCTATACTTCTATTATGTTAAAAAAAAAAAAAAAACCTTATGAACCAACTTTTTCCTTCTATTCACAAACTCCATGCCATAATTATATCCCTTTGGAAGAATTCGACAATTTTCCGTCAAAACACGTGCATTGCACACCTAAAGATGGAATTGAAGGGTGCAAAATACCCCACTTTTGCATCTTCTTCTTCTTCGGTTCTGGTCATCTTCAACAAAGAAAGTTAAGTTGTATGCACATTCCAATTTGACCATTCAGACTCAACATTCTCTGCTATGCAGCTATGCTCAGTTTCTCCTCAATTTACTGCAATAAATATGAAGGACCATCCACCTTTTCTGGGACATATGTTAGCCTACTAGTCCAAGTGGGCTCTACCTTTGTTAGACTTTTGTTTTTTTCCTAATTATTTATTAATTATCTTTCTAATTTTTGACCCTTTGCCCAAAGGATAAACAAACTATCCCACAGTTTTTTGATGTATTGATGTTAAATATGGGACTCCCACCTGTTGCCTATTCACATGGCACCGCATCATGTAGTCAATAGGGTTTGGTCATGCTTTTCATGGGCAAAATAAGAACCATCATTGAGTGTCTGGAAATACCCAGTTGGAGTTCCCTGTGATAAGCTCAGATTAAAGGTTGAAAAAAAAAATTGCTGCTATTTAGTAATTTTTAGTGCTGTGGTTGCTTTTCTTTGCCGTATATCAGGAACATAATAATGTGAAATGTAATGAGAAGAAGTGAGGCAGAGTTTTTTAGGTCAACTTAGAATATGTCACTGAAACGGGAGGGTGACATCACATGATTTTCGAGTATACCATGTGAGTTCCATATGCTTACATTAATTACAAGCAATACTCTTGTGCTTAGAAATAGGATCAATAAATTTTATTTATATTGTTTTTGGGGGAAAAAGAAAAAAATGCTATTAATGATTATCCACTGCACATGCAATTTTTTTTTTCACCAAAAATAATAATAAAAAAAAGCTAGGGGAATTAAATATGAGATTTTAATAGAATATTTAAAAAAGTTCACTTTTTATATTTATTAGTTTAAAACATAAAAAAATATAAATAAAATCAATTAGTATTTTCCATAACAGTAGTAAATCCCATCTCCCACCTATTATACAAACCAATAAAGATAAATAGTAAAATTTTAATTTTCTTTTAACAAAAATTCAATAGTAAAATTTAACATTTATTTATTTTTTAGAGCAATTTAGATGATAATGATAATTAATGATAATCTTTAAATGTTAAATTTGGTTATACCTAATGCCTTCAATTTATTTAAAAAAAAAAAATTGTTTCAACGTATAGAAATCCTAAGTTTAAATCTTCAAGTCATATGTTTTTATGGGTAGATCTTAATAGACCACAGAAAACACTGTGAAATTTGGGTTCATGACTTCATTCTTTGTATGGGTGTATACTGTTTTCTTTTGGGCTGTGTTTGGACAAAACCCGAATTTTTGTAAACGAAGGATTTGGGCTTTATCGAACTCAAACAAGAATTTTATGGGCCAGGCCAACCCAGTTATTCCCTTTAATGTCAAGGAGAAAAATTCAAAACGACACGTCGACAGCGCTTTTCTTCGCTTTTAGAGAGTTTTCTTATCGGTCCACGTATTATCTGACCAACACACACAGAGAGCTTTCTTTCACCCGAAAATGGCTGCTCGAACTTTCGCCAAGCTTCCCACAGCAATCACAGTCTCTCAGTCCAATTGTAGTAGAACAACCCACGAAACTTCTTCTCTGACTCCGACCCGGACTCTCAGACCCAACATTTTTCGGAGCCCATGGCTGGGTACCGATTGTCTATGGCTTCAGGCTTCGAGTTTCAGAAGCCAGGCACCAAAGATCCGGCTTGTCACTGCTACAGTCTCTTTGAGCCTCCCAACTGCGTAAGTCCCATTTCCCAACGTTGCTTAAGACTGTTTTTTTTTCCTTTAAGGTTGGATAAAAATTTTCCCCCCACTTTAGATGATTAAACGCTGTCGTTTCAGATGCTTCTGATTTGGCACTTTGCAGAAAACCGGAAAGACTTTCTTCCCCCGAGAAAGTTCCTAAGTAAGTTTTTCTTGTGGGTTCTTTTTTGGTCCTTTTGTTGATGGGTATTAGGCTATTGGGTAATTGGAATTTTTTGAAAAAAAAATAGATGGTCTCGGAGGGCTATAAAGTCGTTTGCTATGGGGGAATTGGAAGCCAGGAAGCTCAAGTACCCGACTACTGGAACTGAAGCCCTTCTCATGGGGATCCTCATTGAGGGTGAGCATGTATTTGTAACCTTTAAAATTTTAATTTATTTTTTTTTATCTTAATTATTTTGTATATGAATTTATCCTCAATGATTATTCTGCCTTATTTATAGTCTAAAAAAAAAAGTTGATTCTGACAACTGTTACTTATTGTTATTTTTATCAAGTCTGAATTCCAATCTGATAATGTTTTAGGCTATAAGGTTCATTTTATGGAGTTATAAAAAATTAGTTGAAAATTACGAGGATATATAGCATTTCCTCATTCTGATAATAAGACTGCATAGGAACTTTTGATGGTATGGGTAACTTTTTTGCAAGCTTCATGACAACAAGTGAGGCTAGTGAGTAGTGAGGGATGGGAGTTGCGCAATTCATAAAGTATTAGAGAGGATAACTCATGTACTTAGTCGTCACAATGTGGGAATTGTTGTTCTTTTTGTTGCTACGTGGAAAAAGGTGAATGCACATTACATATCCCCTTAGTTGTAGCAAAAGACTATCTTCCCATTTATATTGCCAGTTATTAGTGACAGCTTAGTTGGTAATGCAATTGCCATTTACATAATAAGTTTTGATGTAATGACTAGAAATTCTGTGTAGAAAAGATCTGAATTATTATTTATGTTTAGCTTATAATTGACGATATAGTTGATGGTAAATCTGAATAGGGCTCAAGTTGTTCAATTGGAATTTTATCTTGAAGTTTGTTTTTGGTGTACAATTCTTTCTGCATGCAATATCATTTAGTTTGTTGAAATGGTGAAGCGGAATTATGTACCCTACATATTTGGAATGAGACTTTTTTGAGTGCAATAGAAGCATCTACTAAATGGCTCTGGTTATCCAAATTATGCTCACTCTTCATATCATACTGTTTATAGAATATCCTTTGGCGGCAAATTGAGGTAAGATTGACTCTCTTTGCTATTTGGTTGTTACACTGAGCTGTTTTACCTTTGGGTAGCAGGTACTAGTCTGGCAGCAAAGTTTTTGCGGGCAAATGGTGTAACACTTCTCAAGGTTCGTGAAGAAACTATCAAGTTACTTGGAAAAGGTGACATGTACTTTTTCAGTCCTGAGCATCCTCCATTGACTGAAGATGCTCAAAGAGCTCTGGATCGGGCTGTTGATAAAAAAATTACATCTGGTAAATTTTCAGCCTTTCTGTTAGGTTATTTGATTTATTGATTGGTTTCTTATTCTGTATGCTATGCAGAAAAATTTTGGAATATGTCTTGTGAATCAAACAGCATCTTGATTATAAGGCTAAAGGCTATTGGAAGGTTATCTACAGTGATTGACATGTTCTCAACAAAGACCTACTGATAACTTCTTGATGAATGCTGATTTTTTAAATTCCTTTAAACTCATATGTCATATTATAATTAACCCACCAACAACTGGTTGTCGTTTCATATTTGGGTTTTTTAATTTGCCAAATCTGAATTTATGGTATTCTTATAAGGAAATTATTTGCATGGAATGAGCTGCATTAGAATTCAAAATAAAAGGTTTTATGTATGAGACAGATAGAAAATCTTTAATGCTCTCTTGAACTCTAGGGTACTCATATGGGGGTATAACAGCCAGCTTAGACCTTTCAGATTACTGGTTCATGAAGCCTTGTCATCATCCAACTTTTTTTTTTTCTCCCCTGATATCAGTATTGCTTTTTATTGGTGGATTTTGGTCTCAATTGATATGTGATACGCTCTGTCTCTCTATCTCTCACAGATAAATTATTTTGCTAGAAATGTGATTTGAGAATTCCTCCCGTAGTCAGCTTTCTTTTCCATTTTTGGAATCCTAGTCTTTTTGAGTCTTTCATAAACCAATATCCAGAAGTGGTAGGTAGTACAAACTGATTGCCCTTTTTTATTTTTCTATATGATTTTGGGGGTTTAGGAGAAAAGGGAATTTTGCCTTTTATTATGAGCCATTACTGAGTACTGGAAACTACATTATAAATCCTTCCTACTTTTGGTTGTTACTAATGAGATGTTTTTCTTGGTGTGTCATGGTCTATTCACAATGACAAGACTACCTTCCAAATCCAATTATGCTTTGGAAAACCCTACTAATTCATATCTTTTGGACAACCTCCAAGAGTTGTTATCTATACTATTGTAGTAAGATGATTTCCCATTTGGTGTCCACCCCTATTTGGTCATAGTTATCTCTATTTATATGAGTGTCTTTTTTTTTTTCTTTTTTTTCTTTTTTTTAAATTCTCTTTTCCTCCTTAAGAAAAAGGAAAAAGAAAAAGAAAAAAACCACTTTTCCGTAATTTTTGTTTTCTCAATACTACATTTCCAGCAAAATTTCAAATTATCCTCTTGCTTATGAGAGCTATCCTTTCTCAATACATCCTTTGCAACTTTGACCTCCTCATGCTTATGAGAGCTATCCTTTCTCGATACAACCTTTGCAACTTTTAACCTCAAAAATCTTGAATTGAAATATGAATTGATTCTACATTTATGCAGGAGACTAGGTACTGCTGCTGTTATTATCTTTCATCACTTCTTATTGTAGTTGTTTCCTCCTTTCAGAATGCAGTTCGCATATGGTGTAGTTGTTAATTATTGATTCGCTGCTAATGTTCTTAACTGCAATTATTTACTGTCTAATAGAATGTTTGGCATTATCCTTATCCATGGAACTCGGCTGCATACCACATGATCATCTTTTATTTGACTAAGCATATTCTTCACTTCTTTATGCTGAAATCCTTGCTGCTGGATTCATTTGATTATGAATTGCAGGTGATAATGGTGAAATTACTACAACACATATTCTTCTTGGCATTTGGTCAGAAGTGGAATCGCCAGGTCACAAGATATTGTCTGCCTTCGGCTTCAGTGATGAGAAAGCTAAAGAACTGGAATCTTTAAGTTCTGAGCCTGGATTTGTTGATGATTGATACTTCCCTTCGATATTCATGAGATTGAAAATGAATTTTGTCACTCAAAAAATGTATCAAAGATCTTTACTGAGATGTTGGTTTTGTTCCATGCATGCAATTGCTTTATGGAGTTCCAGAAAGGCTTGTAGTAGTTCTTTGGTTATGTATTTTGTTGAATGCTCGATGCTTTATGTCCTATAAAAGGAGGAGTTACACACTGCCTTATTTTTAGTGACAGTATGGTACATCTCATTCTGCGGTACTGAGGAACTTAAACTTGCCATAAGAATGCTGTTTTAATTTTGGTGTCATTATATATTGTCAAGGCCACACGAGTCTATTATTTACCATCATTATCTTCATGCACACAAACACGAAGTTCAAGGTGGCGATGGATTATACTAGTTAAGCATAATTTCAATGGCTCACAAGAGAATTTATCCCTTCTAACTACAAAAGAGGCCAAACTAGAAAGGTGTTGACAACAATTGTGGTTTCATTGGATGTCAAGATTATTTTGTGCGTCCAGAGTTCTGTTTAATTCTATCTTTCTAGAGGTTTAACTTTGGTTGTACTGCAGTTGATATGTTTATTATGGATATTTAGTCTCATACTTGGGCATCATCGACGGTCTCTGCAGATTTCTGATTTCCAACTTTTATCTCTTCTGGAGCTTGGTCAGCCATGGAGGCAAGAATTTGTGCCTTGCAGGCTTCTTCATACCAGTTGATCCTCACAACAAATACCGCTAACAAAGCCAAGCACGCGACCACCCCAATCAAAAATCCAATCAACAGTCCTCTTATCCCAAGAGCGACCTTGAAGGCAAAGATCACCCCCATGGGCAAGGCCAGGAGGTAGAACCCACCAAGGTTGGCATACAAGGCTAGACATGGTCTGGCTGTACCTCTCATAATTCCTCCACAAACTGCTACTGGGAAGTTTACCAACTCCACCAGAGCCATCAACGGCAATGTCTTTTTCACACCTCTTAAGATCCCCTTATCATGGCTGAACAGAGGTCCCCAACTTCCCCTGGCTCCTACCATCACCAAACTTCCTATGCAGCCTGCAAATGCGCTAAATGCCAGAGAGGTGTATGCAGAATGATAAGCACGACCTGGTTGGTTTGCTCCTAGCTCATTTGACACCCGGATCGATGCGCATGTGGCCAGAGAAAGCATCACAGAGTAGAGCAAGTAGTCGAAATTTAGCACAATGGCCAACACTCCCACTGCCTGTTTGGCATTGGCAAGCCGCCCTGTTAGCAGAACTAAAATCTCATAGCACCACCATTCAAGGCAAGTGATGAGGCAGCAGGGTCCAGAAAGCTTGAGAAGCCTCATCCAATCTTGATAACTTTGGTTCAACCATCCCCCTTCCTTCCATCTCGCTTCCTTTGCATTTTCCACCTTCCCGACGTATACGGCCAGTAGAATTAGAACTATGAGATCAGACATCCACACAGCCATTGCAACTCCTTCAAGACCTCTCGCTTTTGATAGTAAGATGTTGGCGGGTATGTGAAAGGCAAGCGCCAAAGCCGCGCTAAACATTATAGGAATTGTTATGCTTTGGGAGCTCAAGTAGGCTTTGAGAGGGCAGAGGAATGAAGTGATTACCAAGTCAGGGAGGAGGTAGAAAAGGTATCTCTTTGCAACAAGTGAAATGTCTTCTTGTTGTCCAAAATGGATTAGGATCTTGTCCACGTTTAGCCACAAGAAAGAGATAGGAATTGTCACGAGTATTAACAAGAAGACTGTCATGACAAGGGTCTTGTGAAGGAGTTTGAAATTTTTTGCTCCAAATGCTTGGCCGCATATTGGTTCCATGGCTGCACAGAGCCCGTTCAAGACAGAAAAGCCAGTGACATTGGCAAACATAAAACCAAGAGTTCCACCAGCCAATTGGAGCTCTCCGAGCCGGCCTAGAAAAGCTGTTGTGATAGCTATCTTGGCAAACCATGTCAAATTCATGGCCACCAATGGAAGAGCTATTCTCTGTTGTGTTTTTAGCTCTTTGAGCATCATCATTGGATAGTTGGCTGGCCATTTTTGAGTTGATGGGGAAGAGACTGGCTGAGAAGCTGTTTCTCTAGGGTTCTCTTCCAGGTTAGATGTTTCATACATTATGTATGATCTAAATGGCTATCTAGGTTTCGTCCTAAATATAAAATTTCTTTGAGTAAAGGATTGGTATTCGAGCACTACTTTTATTTAGATAAGGTAGATTATGAATGAGTGCATGGATTTCATGAAGGTTGGTTTTTCTATAGATATAGGACAAGCAAACTTGTTGGGCTTTTTTATTTATAACTGCCAATTAAGGAAGAGTGAGAGATGGTGGAGGATTTATAGTGGAGGATGAGAATGCAAAGTGCCAAAATCGATGCTTACAGAATCTTATTGGATTTTAATGTCTATTTGGTCTCTGCTGGAGGAAAAGATGAGAACGTATAGTCTTTATAGTGAACTTGCTAGTAAAAAGATTTGAATATAGAAGCTTAGAATAAATCAGTTTGGTAATCTAAAAATCAAATGGTATTTAATGAAAATTCCAGGGGTATTTTTTGAAAAGAAAAACAAAAATTTGTTCAGTTTTTACAACTTAAGAAAGAGAGCATGCATTCTGGCTTTATGGGCTTAAAGGGATGTTAAAAGTTTCTCTTTATTAAAAAAGAGGGTCTTTAAATTGTGATTCTTGCACTATGATATATGCAAATATGCTTTAACTCAATAACACTTCCTTTTTTTTCTTGTGAGATTATTATTGTATGTGCAATAAAAACTCCAAAGACACCAAAAACTAACAAATTTTTACTTTTCTTTTCAGGATAATCATGCTGTGCTGGCAAGAAAATAAAAAGACGGTGAAGATTAGATGTGATATATAGGATATGAATACCCAAATGACTAACAATCAATATTCTGACATGGATTTCAGAAAAGCATACATAAATATATGTATAGAGGACGGAAGATTTTGATTAATTATAATGCCGTGGCCCATCTCATTGCCCTTTCAGATTTGTGGTTGCAAGATTCTGAGCTATGAACTATCAAAAGAGGATACCAGGGACATCATCTTAAGGCTTTTCCTTTCATGTTTTTATCGTTGGAATAACTTGGTGCCCTTTTTTTTTTTTTAAAAAAAAAAAAATAATTTGAGAAGCTGTTAGAAGCTTTTCTAGAAGCCTAAAACTTTTATAGGAAATTGTCCAAACATTTTTAAAAGCTGTTTTTTTAACATTAAAGTAAAAAAAAATATCATTTCGGAAATTATACCCAAAAAAAAAAAACTTTATATAATTAAATTTTTATTAAGTTGATAATTTTATCATTAAAATCTATTTATTTTATTCAAATAAAATTTTAATATATTATTAAATTCATATTTGATTAATAATTAAACTTTAAAGCTTAACCAAATGTTAATAATAAAAAATTTGAAACTAAAACTAATTTGTTGATGTGAGCCTAACTCTTGTGTCATACAGAGCCAAATATATAAAGACATATATATATATATATATATATATATATACATATTATTATGCAATGATTAGTTACATGTTTCTTACTTTGTCATTTTCGTACTCTACTTATATGGGAAATGTAATTAAGCTCCATAATCGAAGGCCACCGATGTCTTTATTATCACCTAGTAATACCACCATGCTATGGATCTATAATCATTTATGGTTCCTTTCTTCCTTTTTCTTCTCTTTTTTTTTTTTTTTTCATTCTATTTTTTTATTGGTATTATTGAAAATAACTTTTCCTTTCTTTATTGTGACCACGCTTTGCCTTCCACTTGTTCCCCATTTATAAAGAACGCGAATCTGGCTTAGCTCAAGTTCCTACTGTCTATTTTATGTATTTCTTAGTGCAAGGAGTCTTTCTATGCATTCAATGATTTCTCCATCATTGAGAAAAGACTCATTTTACAGAAAGAAAAGAATTGGCAACATCAAGCTTGTGACACATAAGTCACAACTCATTTAATTAGTTTGAATTTAAAGAGCTAGCAGATGAATAAGTTTGTGCACATCCATTTAGATTTGATTGATCTTAATTGAAATTTGTTACTTGCGGGAGTTGGAAATTGGATGGAATTCTCTAGGGCCTCCTTTATGCAAAATGATGCTATAAAGGTTGATACATAGAATATCTGGTGTGAACATCCCCATTCTCCAATTTAATATATGTCCCAAAAATAAAATTGGTACATAGGAATAACTAAAGCAAAAGGAAATATAATCCTTCGTGATGAGGGGATTAAAGTTTTCTAGGACGGAGATTAGGTATATATTCAATGGAATATTTAGTATTTTAAAAGGCAACAATCTTAAGAATGTACTGTGAATCAAAGCAGAAAAAAAAAAAAGAAAAATCAAAGAATGTTAACACAACTTGCAACTTTAACCGAAAAATTATGTTAACACAACTTGCAACTTTAACCGAAAAATTATTTGGATAGATAGAAGATGCTTAGCTTAGATTGATCAAATTTGCCGTGATCTTTGTTTTAAGGCCCCACAAAAGAATCATGAGAAAAAGAATTCACTTTTTTTTTTTTTTTCAATGAAATTTATATTAATTGAATTCTCTGATTAGTAAATGAATTTTATATATGCAAATAATCACAGAAAGCAAGGGAAGGTCTATCTTTTCCAGGAAAGGCAGAGGCACAAGGACCTTTTCCCAATGCCCACTTTATAATAAAATGATAGATGCACCACTCTCTCAAAATGGCATTGGTTGATAAGGTTTGTGGGTGAAAGATGATTCCTCACTTATTAACAAGAGCTTTTATATATCTGGCTAATCATCAAATAGATGGTAACCCACCAAACTTTTCTCCCCTCAATAATCAGTCTGTATAATGTAATTTGCAGCAAACAAATTATCATTCATATCAATATTGAAATCTAAGGAAACAAAACCTGTTTTTTTAGGCCCTTTGTAACATGTCAGGACCAACAATTAGTCACACATATGGAATTACAAAATTGTCAATAACGATTAGTATATAAAGAGTCAGTACAGTAAATGTTTTGTTATGCTTCTTCAAAGCTTTAGCTTTTCATAGATGAGTTTTAAAAAAGTTGTTTTGCACTGTTTTTAATTAAAAATCTTTTGGGGTATGAGTCTTTAAACACTTTTAAAACTACTTTTAAAACTAAAGTCCTATAAATTTCATATAGTATTTTAGAAGTCATGCCAAACAAAGTCTTTGTAAAAAAATACTAGTGAACATGACTTGATGGATCTTTTCACATAGGCAAAAGGATAAGAAAATTTAAAATGTAACATACCGCATAATGCAGCTCCATTATATTCCTATCTAACTATTTGAAAAGATACTAGTTTCATTCATTTGGCCTTCCCAACTTTCTTATCTATTTGCTATGCCTAGTTCTTCCATATTGATTACCTTTCAACAGTATTCCCAAGGACAATCATTGGGTTAATGGGAATGTAATTAATTTGTATTAAATGTATATAGAGATTTTTCATATCTTGAAATTCTGATTTTTGTGGAAAGCTTCAGAATCTAAGGTAACAGAGAGTAAAATTAAAGGAAAGGGCCCAAAGAAGAGTTGGATGATTTTTCTGAAGTACCCGTATCATAATTTTCCAAGATTAGTACATGTAGTGGGATACGAGGTGTCCCTCTTTACTTTGTTCTGTACTACTATAGGATTTTTGCTGTGTGGGTGCTGGTACAGAACACTCGGAAATATATTATGAAACAACCAAAAAGATTTCTAGAAGTTTTACATATCTAATCATACAATACATATTGAAGAAGTAAAAAAGGGTTAGGATTTGGAGAATTGTGGAATCTTCTTTTTTGAATTTTAAAATAAACTTTTGAAGAACCAATGTGTCAAAATATTGTTTTCTTTTGCAAATGAAATCATTTGCCTCCCAAGGCGATGAGTGCCACTAATATAACCCTAAAATATCCTCTCTTTTTTTTTTTTTTTTTTTTTCGTAGCAACATTTAAGATCTTGGTCTTCGCTGCTATTATAGTATGGATAAATTACTCAATTGCTGGTTAGGTCTGTCCTACCATAAGTCCACCGAAACACATGGATTTTACATGTAGATTCTATAAAAATATACTTATTTTTCTATAAGGACATTTTAGGATTTTGTTATTAGTTTTTGAACCATTTAAAAAAATGAGATTCAAAACTATATTGAATTTAGTGAAATATTAAAACTTATAATGATCCATTCTGAAAAAATACATTGACTTTAAAATTTGAGTAGTTTGACCAAAGTTGACCAATTTTAATCAAGTTGGACTTTTTTTAAGGTGGTATCAAGTTTGACTTTTCCTTGAAGATGAATTTTGGTTTAACTTGTGTTTATTTGCATAGAGCTATTTGATACGAGTTCGCAGATTGGTAGCACATTCGATTCTGAATTATAGATTAAAAATTATGGTTCCACAAAATTTCATGTGTGGTATATCTTTTATAGTGTCCAAGCTTGTGCATTTTACCTTGAAGTAGACCCAAGGTCTATATAAAGCTTAGAAATCAGTGTCCAAAGTTTTGCATGTTTGGAAACTCTCTCAACAAATTAAAATTACCAAAATAGGCTAAAAAACCCTAAAACCCATGTAAAAACCCTAGATTGCCAGAAACACCTTGGACCATCACCAACCATCATGGGTTTACCTAGATTGACCTACCTTCGACTACCATTGTGCTACACACACCACTCAGTCAAGAAGCTCACAAGATTTTTGGCCATAACCTAAAATTTGATGGCCATCAGACCAAGGATGAGTCGGCATCATCCCGTTTTTCTTGAGGTGGCAGTTTTGCTTCTTGTCGAGATCTGGCCATTTTTTGACTAATCTTCACACGCACCACTTAGAAAGATTGCCCACCTCAAAATAGTCAAATGACCAAAATCTCAGACCATTTCGACCATGACACACTGGCAATCATAGTCGATGTCGGCAGAGCTCTGATCAAACTCCGATTTGGATAGTTTTTGACCAACCCAGGCCTAGTCACCACCCAACTCACCTATTTTGACCTTCTAGAGTCCATATTTGGTGTCCATTTGTCCAAATTCACTCCGGTTTGAATGATCCAAGTTCCAAAAAAGCTTTTTGGTGATTTTTTGCTCATCGGTGATAGAATTCCAACAAGGTCATTTCATCATTGTAGTCCTTGTCTCATAGGCTTTCCAATGATATGCTATTTGCAATTTTTCAACACTATTTGCGTAGTTTTCTAATTTTTGATTAAATTAGATAAATGAGTAATTATTACATAAAATTAGACAGTAATCTGATGATCTATGACCAAATTCGAGTTGTAAAAGTGTTATTGGAGTTTAATAGGACGTATTGTGAGTTTCAATTTCACTAATTAGACTCTAAATTGAAAAACCTCAATTTCTAAGTTTAGAATTTCCTAAAAACGTGAGGAAATTAGGTTTTTGATACTGAAAATTTGGAATTATGAGGTTGTGTGAGTGAGTTTGGCCTTGAGTATGTACCCATGATATGATTTTATTTTATCGAATTATGATGCCTAAGTGGGAAACTTTGGAAATAGTTTGGCCATCAGGATGGAGATTGGGGATGATTCCACTGTAAATTAGGAGAGAGCTGCATATATGTGAGTGAATTTTATTTTCTAAAATGATTTTAAGAATTGTGTGCCTGATTATAAGTGATATATAAATTACTCTATTATTATCATTTTTAAAATTATTTGAATTATTATTTTATTTTATTTTTTGCTATGCCCCCAGGCCTCCCCATCCCTTCTCCAAGACTCGAACCAGCGTCCACTAGCCGGGTTGTGGTGCTCTGACCACTGAGTTATATACTTTATCACATGAAATGAAATAATTATTTAATTTAACATATTATAGTATATAAATAGGAATGATTTGACTTAAATAAATTTTGGGTTATGGTTATACAAGTATATATATATATATATATATATATTTGCTTATGTTAGTATATGGGGGAATATTTTAATATGATGATTATGGGTATTATTAAACTAATTATATAAATATACTAGGTTTTGGATTATTTATACCATATTGTATCATATATATTGATTTGTTTGATTATTATAATGCACACTTATTTGACCATGCTCTGCTTGATCACATGTTTTATGAGGTTGGATGGGAGGTCCCAGTCTATGGCACCTTAGGGATGCCAATGGTTGCATTGACAGTTCTCCCCTCCCATGGTAGTTGGCGATACACTAGGATGCTAGTTATTGTCTTGCAACAAGTTATGGTAATGAATATATATTGTTGGTAGATTACATATACAATATATGTATATTATGATTCATAAAAGTATTAATTATTTATGAGGTAATGAGTGTTACTGGATTTAAAATTTTCTTATTCAATGGTTTGCGAAATTGCCATGTTTTTGGTATAAGTATGGTTTAACGAAAATTATTTATCAAAAAAGTAAGATTTTAAAGAGTCGAAGTGAGGTATTGAGAGAAATAATTTTGAAGAATAAAACTTATTTTCTTAATATTTTACTCGTCTACTTACAGAGCTCGTCTCATAGTTTTGTATGTTAAATTATTCCCCTAGACTTTAGTTGATCGATTACATACATCATGTCTAAGCATATCATTGTTCCTATGTTATTCCATTGTAGATGTATTTATTCCTTTCCTTGACTCTAGTGATAGTAAATGTTCTTTCTTTTGTGGATTCTTATGTTTACATTATATTAAACATTTTTGATATTTTCCTTTTGTTTATTCATACTATATTAACTTAATATATATTACCCAAGGTTCAAAATTTTGATATCGGTAGAAAAATCAAAGGTTCAAAATATGAAACTTTTCATAGAAATATAAAAAAATATCGAATATCGATTAAAATTCACAAAAAATGATGGAAATTTATTTTAAAAAATAAATTTTTTTGTTGAAATTTTAAGATTAGCTTATTTAAAAAATCAATTATCAAATTAATTATAAAATTTGCAAAAATATTGAATAGATATTATATTTCTCTTAATCAATTTAATTTATAATAAGCGACAATGATCATAAACAAATTATTTTTGATAAAAATAATCAAAACAAGTATATATTTGATAAATTATTTATTAATTAAGATAAAACAATCATTACAATTACATTATAGTTCATAAATATCATCTCAATATTCATACAAGTCTTAGATAATTGAAAATTATTAATATCTTTTTTGTTTTTATTTTGAGATGTGAAATGTGAAAAAGTAATTATTAAAAGATGTATCTCCTTAATAATTTTTCATGTAATTATTAATGTGTCAACCATAAGGATTTTGTATTAAATACAGTTGTCTTTAATGTTTAGTATAATATATTCTATCATTTTTTCATTTTTATTTATTTAATATTATTAATTTAAATACTATCAATATCAATTATACATAATTTTTTTTATGTTATTATTTTTCATTCTTGTATAATCAATTATTAACTTGTAATTATGAGATTTTAATGAATTCATTTTATACAAAATGTATAGCAAGTATATATATATATATTTAATCAATGAATAGAATTTATTAAGGTTATTGGATTCAATTCACTTCGTTTTATTTATATCATCAAATACTTAAAAAATAATTAAAATATTAAAAAAATATCACTATTATTAATTTGGTAAAATAATTTACTAAACATCAATAATATTTTTGAATTTTTTATAAAAAATAAAAAAAATTTCATAGATATTTCCAAAATTTAAATGGAAAATTTTGAAAATTTTGACGGAAATTTTCATGAAAATTTGGTAAAATTTTAGAAATTTAAATGGATATTATGGAAATTTTATCCGTTTCTATTTAGAACCTAAATTTTATTTAAACCCTTTAAAAAAATGAAAATTTCAAGGAAATTTTGGATATTTTATATTATCTTTGATTGATGATTTTGTGAGGATTCCATGAAAAAATATTTATGTTACTTTATTTGCACTATTGGTTTACATCTAATGAAGGGAGAGCTTATTGGATTTTCAACAGGATATTCGGTAGAGTTTCCCTAGACGGGACCACTTTGGATGTCCAAGAAAAACTCATGAGTGGTTCTGTCAACTTAATATTAGAGCATTAGTTTTTTCCGATCCTGTAAACTTGCACTTATATGTGCATCCTTTCCTTCTGATAATTGTTTTATCATCTTGACACTATTCTCATTCTTGATGTTGAGTTGGCGGCAGTGTTACATTTGAGTTGCATTACCATCTTTTTTTGATGTTGTTTTATCTTTCTAGACATTGCCTTATGTCTTGATAAACGACGGGATAAGTTGCAATGTCTTTTTGTTTTTTATGTTTGATTTTTTTTTTCCAGACATGTGAATTTATTATAGTTGTATTTATTGGTTTAGATGTGATGTTTGAGTTCTCTTTTCTTTTATATTGATACAAAATGCCTCTTAGTTGTGGATGTGGTAGATTTAGGATTCAACATGAGTTAGATGGAAATGTCGATTAGACTGTACAGAGGATGGATCTCACAAATTTTTTAGATAAGTTCTTAATTAAGATTATTAAAGGTGCAATTTTTGAGGTTGAAAGGTAGGGTATTTTGAGTAGTGCTTGATGTTGATTTATTAGTGGTACTACTTTGCGCATTTCCAGTACAAGATTATTCGAAAAGGGAATGTTAGGATTCTAGATTATCTAGTAGTTTCACTATTAGGGAAGTTAATATTGGTGTTAGGGATCATGGATTTCATGGAGTTACCTTCGTGTATGGTACTAGTTCATAGTTGGTGGATTGCACCAGTGACTTCTTTTATTTTGGACAGTTTAATGGTCGCCAAAATGAACAATTTAGATAACATTATCGTGTTCCATATAGCTCTTATGGAAAACTTCACTTTCTAATTCATCATACTGGCAATGGATGCTACTATTGCAGAAAGCTTAGTCATTTCAAGAGGGAGTGTCCTCTTTTGGTGCATAATAATACTAGAGCTTATGGTTCTAGTTTTTTTCATCAACAAGTTAATGATACCGAGAGACCAAAGTACATAGGCTGGACATGTAGATGGTATTCTTCTAGCAGTAGAGTATAATTGACATCCAAGGGCAGTGGTACTGGTTAGAAGGGATGGTCATTAGGCCGAGGCAAAGTTTTGCCATGACACAGCAAAACGCTCGTGCTACTCCAAATATGGTTGCAGATGTCTAATCATTGTTAGTTGTCAAAGATGGAGGTAGAGTAATTTCTTTTGCCTAAAGGCTTTAATGTTATTAGGAGATAAAATAGTTGCTATCAAATATACTTTAGTAGATCGCCTTACAAGGAAGTTAAGCTTTGGCCAAAAAAAGTAAAAAAAAAAAAAAAAAAAATCAACCTAAGGTGTCACCCTATGAAGGGCATAAACCCTTTCTTCATGAATTATACGTGAACTTTCTACACAATATTCACTCTTACGAGGTGTATTTGATACCCAATCTTTATAATGGATACTTGAAAATCTTCATTTAGTTCATGACTTTATATATGAGGGGTCAATTACCTTCTAAGTTGCCACCATGAGAAATAATTTTACAATAAATTTGTTTTTTGGATTTAAATACTTTTTCATGAACTATGTTTCACAAGTATAGATTGGATCGTTCATGGTGTTCGAAGGAAAACTCATTTAGTTACATAGTATTGTTGATATATGAGAAGCAACCAATAAGGGCCTGCTACAAGAAAGACCATGTGTTCCATCTTAAGGCCTTGTAATTAAAGAAATATTATGAGAGAATCACAAAAATGAAGCAGCTACTGAGAGACCTAAGGAGTGCAGATGCATGCTCAACATCCATAGTTTTTCTGTTTTAATGGATATGAAATTTTAAATACAGTCTATGTGACCTTTATGTTTCCTGAAGTTCATGTGATAGACATCATTCTGGGGTTATCAGAAGAGAAAGGATTATTTCTATTGTGGATAGTTGGCCATTTCATATGAGATTGTCCTAACTCGATGAAAAACAATATTAAAGTTCCTTGAGCGAGCAAAGAATTCTTGATGCTGAGAGATAAGGTATGAGCAAGCCAGATTATAAGAGGTTTTAACAATATTGTATGGCATTGGACAACATTCTATAGCCATAGCTAGAGTGGAGATCAGGAAATACAATAGACAGGTAGAGGCAGAGTGTTCGTCATGACCTAGCATGACACCCAGATCATTTCGATGATGTGGC
The DNA here is from genome assembly GCF_031755915.1 of Ziziphus jujuba. Taxonomy (NCBI): domain Eukaryota; kingdom Viridiplantae; phylum Streptophyta; class Magnoliopsida; order Rosales; family Rhamnaceae; genus Ziziphus; species Ziziphus jujuba. Next base: position 24,764,864 of record NC_083384.1, read on the forward strand.
AAAGATTTTTACTCCCATTGAAGACTCCTTATGGTCTAGATAGATGTTTAAGAATAGTTGTTTATAGAGATCGAGGACCACACTTATGTTTGATTTATGTTTTTACTATGAGAAACTTATTTTGTAATTGATGTACTATGAACTTAGTTCTTGTAGTTGATACTTCTTGGTAGCTTTTTATCTTTAAAGGTATTGTTGATTTACAGAATATAGAATACTGTGAAAGGCAACATTTGATACCTTTCAGTAGTGGAGGATCTAGCACTTAGTCTACTAGAAATTTCAGTAAGGATGTGATGTTAGAGTTAAGATTTAAATTCTTTGTGGTTAGAGGAATGAATTCATAAAGTCTACTAGAAATTGAAATAAAGTGTTGTTTTCTTAAGATTGATAATTCTAGTTTTCTAAGAGGGCTTGGACTTGATATTTTAAATGTTTGTTATCGTTTGTATTTTATTTTGGTAGTGATTAATATCTTTTACTACTTGTGGGTTGAAAATTTGAAGGATTATATTAGGTTAGATGAGAGATTCAAGGCCTTTTATTAGAATAATCGTGAGAATTTTTTTCAATGACTCCAGTGATGTAATTGGTAAGACTATGTTGTTTCATGATTGGGGATCGAAGAAACAATGAACATTATGGATAAGAAAGGAAAGAGTTGAGAAGTTAAGGGAAAAAGCAAAAAGAACATTCTCAGTTTTAATTTTGGACTATTAGCATTTAGTTTGAGGAATTAGATTTAAGTTATAAATTTTCTTTTCAGTAACAAATGGATTATCAAAGTTAGCTATAAGTGGTAAGAGATATGATTTTTGTACAAGTGATATTAATGATTATGAAATGATTTTGGGATTTAATAGCTAGAAAATATACTCTTATGTGATTTTGTTTTAGGAGTTCATAAAGATCTTTTCTTGTTGTTGTGGTTATTGTGGATTTGATGTTGATCACTTTATTAGAGGTTTGTTCTTGCTTTTGGACTATTTATATAGAGATATTAAAGTTTGTTCCGCATTGTGGTTATTGTATTGAAGATGTTAACTTTTGTTTCGTAAAGTCAAGGGTGTTATCATTTTAAGGTTGGAACATGAGTGCTTAGTGGTTGGCATTGTGACATTAGTATTCTCGAATTGTGAATTTGGTTGGGGTAAGTGAAATATCGAGGACAAGTAGTTTCTACAAATGAAAGTATTATACTTTTTCAGAAAGTTTGGTTATGTTAGATTACGCATAATTGGACCATGTGAGTTCAACATCTTTACATATTTTCAATAATAAGTTATGAAATTTCATGGACAAAATTTTTATAAATGGGGTAAGTCGCAACGATTCGTCTTGAGAAAATACTTAGAATTTGAAATTGTTGGGTGGTTTAACCAAAGTTCATCAAGTTTTACCAATTTGGAATTTTTTCAATGGGATCAAGTTTAACTTTTCCAAGGAGAACGATTTTGGTTTTCACTCTTGTTTATTAGTGTAGAGCTTGTTAATATGAGTTTGTGGACTATAGTCATGCCCAATTCTAAATTATAGATCAAAAGTTATGGTTCCACGTAATTTCAAGCTCGGTATAACTTTTACAGTGTCCAAACTTGTGCATTTTTTCCTATAGTGAACCCAAGGTCTATATAAAGCCTAGAAATTAGTGTCTAAGGTTTTTCATGTTGGAAAACTTTCTGAAAAAACAAAATTACCAAAATACCCAAAGAAATCCATAAACCCATGTAAAAACCTTAAATTATTAGAAACATTTTGGACCACTACCAACCTCCATGAGTTTACCCATATTGACCCACTTCCAACCACTATTGTGCTACACAAGCCACTCAATCAGGTAGCCTCCAATATTTCTAGCTAGAACCTAAAATTTCACAGCCATCAGACCACTGATGCACTGACATCAAAGAGTTTTTCCTTGCGATGATATTTTTGCTTCCCATTGAGATCTTGCCATTTTCCAGCTGATCTATGTCACAAGCACCATCGAGAAAGATTGCTCACCTTGAAATCATCAACCAACCAAAATCTCAAACCATTTTTATAGACTTTGAGCCAGCAATTACCATCGTTAGTGGCTGAACTCCGATGAACTCTGGTTTGGCCAATTTTTGGCCAACCCATACCTAATGAACAC